>NC_051429.1:1507577-1512577 GCF_015228065.2 Penaeus monodon | reverse complement strand
ACGATAATAATGATGATAATCATGATAATAGTGCAAAATAATGCCATGAAAACCACTTTTTTCTCGCTAATAGCGCTGCAGTAGGGCGACAGGTGCCAATTAGCCAAATTTCGTTCCACATAATGCCAAATGAAAAAAATATATATAAAAAAAATGTAAATTCTTGATCAATTGGTTGTGTGTCTTAAGGGCTGATGATTATGATACTATGATTTTAGTGAATTTCCCCTGGCCTGAATCAGGCGGGTCACCCCGGAGGCTTTCGGGCCGCCTGTTCCCCTGACGTCTACGGATCTGTATAGGAACTCTACGGACTCCTTCGCCCTGCAAGATGACGTGGCTTTGCTGTTTTTCTGTGTCTTCCTGTGTTTTTTTTAATAAGAATGAACCTGTGTTTTTATACCCTCTGACTTACCTTTCCCATTGGTCCGTGATCTACACTACGCTTTTTTTCTATGCACGTAACACTACTTATACACTACTTCCCTTTATTCTATACTCCCTTGTCTTATTCTGCCTTTCCCTTCGACAAAGTTTTTCTTTGTTTCCCTTTTTCCCCCACTATCCCCTTTCTTCCTTTTTCGTACTTTCCTGGTTTTTATTTTTTTTTTCGTGCCCTTTTTTTTTATAGTTTTATTTTTTTTTTTCCTTTTATTTTAGTTTTTTTGAATTTGTTTAAAAACTCATCCCCCTATTCAAAAATTAAATGAATGCTTTTAGGGGAAAAAACCTCCCCAAACGGGGGGAAGCCACAGTTAAAGGGTTTAAAGCCAGGTCGGTCGGGAGAGGTTTTTTATCTTGATGACAGACAGTTGGATATTTTTGCGGTACTGGTGCTTCTTGTGCTGTGGGGGGTTTCTCTGTTTTTTTAAAGTAAGGGTATGGGGGTTGTGGGTTTTCAACCTCCCCCCCCCAAACCAACACCACCCCCCCCCCTTTTCCTTTCCCCCGTCCTTCATCCCTCCGTCCCCTTTATTCGCCCCCTTTCCCCCCCCTCGTTTTTTCCCTTCTCTCTACTTCCACTGTAGTTTCTCCCTTCTACTCGTTTTCCTCGCTGTTTCCCTTTTTTACGTCATCCCTATACTACCGTTCTACCCTACCCCATCCTACCCTGCCCTCCCCGCATTTCCCCTCACCCCTCTTATTCGCACCCTCTTCTTGTTCCTTCTTCTTTACTTCTGCCTGTTTTCCCTTTTTTCCTTTCCTTTTCCCGTTTTGCCAAAACCTCTTTACCTTTAAACCCCTACCCTCTCCGCTCCCATCCTACCCTACCTCCCCAGTATCCTGCCGTAATCCATAGGGCGAGAGAAGCAAAAGCCGGAAATTCCCCCCTCTGCCAGCCCTTTTTTCCTTTATTTTTATCTGTTTTTATGCGGGCTTTATTTACATATTTTTTTACGTTAAATTTTACACCTTTTTGTACTTTTTTTAAATAAAATTTTTGTTTGACCTTCCCGTTATCCATATTCTTTTACATGCTTCACATGGTGTGCGGAAACGGGGCACCACATCTGCTGCGAAATCTCTTTTTTTACTCTTGTATTTAAATTCAGTTTTTTTTTAATGGTCTTTTTCTACTTATTCATTTTTTAATCTCTTTTTTACGTGAGAGAAAGTCACTTTTTATTTTTTTATTAAATGAATCGCAGCAGACGTTTAGTTTTTTTTGATAATGAAATTTTTCTTATTGTTGTGCAAATTTTGTTTTAATATTTGATTTATGGTTTTTTTTTGTAATTTTCTTTTTTTAAATATTTCTTTTTATTTTTTTCTTTTTTTGTGCTACGCTTCCGTCCGGGGGATTTAATGAAAACCCCCGTTTTTTTGTTAATAAATGAAGTGGATACTGGACTGTTTTGGGGACTACCCTTTGGAATTTCCCTTTCCCTGGATTTACAGTGGATGCTGAAAAAAGGGTTACTCCCACTTTTTATTTGCCTAGGGTATCTATTGGACGGTATTTTTTTGCACAACCTTTTCTGTGAACCATGGTGCTTTGTTTTTTTACTTTTCTTATTCGAGTTTTACTTATTTTATCTTGTACTTTACTCGTTTTTTTTATAGCTTTACCCTTTATCGTCTTTTACTTAAGCTTTTTTTCGGCCTTTTACACTTTTCGTTACTTTTTACGTTTTTTTTACTTTTTCCTCATTCTGCTTTATGTATTTTAACTTAATGAGTTTTTTTTTATTGTTTAACCTTCTGGCATGTTTTTTCATCATTTTAACCCCTTTTCTGACGTATTTTCTAGTAATTCTGTTTATTTTTGTCCCTTTGCACATTTTTTGTGTTCTTTTTGGATTTTTTTTTTTTTTTTTTATCATGTATTTTCGTATTGGCACGTCCGTACCCTGCATCCCCGGGGATATTGGCTTGGAGGTCGTGTGGGTTTCTGACCTTAGTTTGGGCCCCTTCACCCCCTTTCGAGGAAAACGAAGGGGGCCCCCCTAATTTTCCCTTTGGGCCCCTTAACCCTGAAGTCCCCGCCTCACGGGTGGCCCATTTGGGGCCCCCGTCACAACCTTACGGAACCTAAGCCCCCTCGCGTGACGCAGTCGTTCATGGTGGACGGATGATCTCAGATATTTTGGGGTTTCGGAAAATTGGACAGAGTATTTTGAGCATTGTACCAGTAACTTTAGCAGCTATTTTGGATGCAAGCTGCCCTTACCTGTGCGGACCCACCCATCAGCGGAACCCCCCTACCCTAAAGAGGTTAGGATGGCGTTTTCCAAAGGTGAAGGTTGGGAAAGCGCAGGTATATGCATACCCCTCTAAATTTTAAAAGGTGGGGGGGAACCCTAGGCAGGGGGCCCTGCATCAGTCCTGACTGCCATCTGGCAGTCTCGTACCACCCCCCTGCCCTGCTGAGGGGCGTGGTTCCCTCCGGAAGGGGAAAGGAAAACGATGAATTGTAGCAACTACTGTGGGTTTTCACTTCTCAGCATCCAGCAAAGTTTTCACCCACATTCTTCTGAGACGGATTCGCAACCATACTGGGGATCAGAGACCGGAGCAGTTGGGTTTTCGCCCGGGAAGTCCACAAAAGACCCTATATAGCGTTCGGTAATTGTGGAACGCACGCAAGTTTGGTGTGGGGTTCGCAGCTTTCATCGACTCAAGATGGGGCTCGACCCGGGGCATCGGGAGTCACTATGGAATCCTGAGACTAGGGGAATTCCCAAAACAGAACTAAACCTTAATACAAGTCTTTTTACTGGTACTGAAAAATGTGTACAGGTGGCGGGGGCTGTCAAAACCCCTTTTCCCGTTTTTCAGGGGTGAGGTAAGGCTGCGTCCTTCCCACACTTTTCAACACCCATATGGACGGATAATGGGCAGAGCTACTAACCAAAATAGTGTGGAGCAACATAGGGAATATAAGATCTCTCCCCCGACTTTTCCCATGACGTTGCTATCCTATCTGGTCCCCGGTGGCAGCTCTTGAGATTTTGAAAAAAAAAAAAAAAAAAATGAGGCGAAGCCCCTAGGCTTAGAGGTTCCCCGGGGCCAAGACCCCAAAATTCTTGCTAATCCGGGATCGCCCAAATCAGGTATAGGACCCAGCCGTTTCCCTATGGATGACCTGCTATCAGGTTTATCTTTGCGAGACAACCCGGGGGGGAGGAGGCCCGTGGGACGACCCAGGAGGGATGGCTTGGGCTCGACAGACCTGCCGCGAGGAAAAGATGGGCCCCAGGGTGCCTAGACCTCGCCCCGAGGGGCCCCCCGTGGGGTGGAAGTGAAGGGTGGATAGGCCGCGCCCCTGTCGCACAGTGGTCAAAAAAGCCATTTCTTTTGGGCCCAAAAAAGAAATGTCCTTTGATGTAAAAATTTTAAAAGGAAACATACAGCGGAGTTATCATCGTGCAAAGCTTTTACAATAAAAATTTGCATGCTTAGGTATCATAAAATATAAATTTGGTTTCATATTATTTAAATTTTTATTATATAAATTTTAAAAATAACACCAAATTTGCCGCGATACTTTAAACTCCTGAAAAGCAATAACTAGGTGCCACAATCGCCCGTTTTAATTCGAACACATTTTGTTGGGAAATTTGAATTTCCCACCGAGCGCCATGTTTTGGATACCCCTACGTTTACAGGCGGTTTTCTATGCCGGGAGCAGTGCTCACCCCTTTGGGTATCATCAAGATTTTCTTTAGATTCAAAAATCTTGCCAAGGTATGAATTGTATGGATTCTATGAATATATCTGAATGGGAAAATTACCTTTGCCCAAAAATTATTATTTTTTGTCAAATTCTTATACGGTCCGATATTTTAAATTTTATAATAGCTTTTCCCCCCATATTTTTTCTGAAATAAAAAAAAATTATTTAAAGGGTAAAATTAACATTTATTATTTGATTGAACCTTATCATTATTTTTTTTTTTTCAGAAGGGGATCTAAAGAATAATTATAACAAAATATCTGGCAGAAAGTTAAGAACAAACTTTTTTCATGGTTTACAAACAAAATTAAAAATCATAAGTGTCAAAATCATCATCGTACTTGAAGGAAACCCAAGAAAAAATATTTGCGGAGAATATCTTAGGTGCGGGGCTAAAACAAAACGCAAAAGAGAAATTCTTTTCTCAAAATAAAAACACAAAAAAAACGACAGTTTTGCCAAGGAAATGTAAACATTTTATTATACTGTAGATATTGTTTTTTTTATAAAACCCCGTATGTGTTCGGGGAGTCTAGATGGTATCAAATCGTTGACTTTCGTTTTTTTCCTACAGATCAGAGAAGAGAAGTAGGAGAAAAGAACGAATTTTTATAAATCGGGTGAGAGGACAAAAGGCGTTGAGGAAGGGAAGTTCAGGAATCAGATTCCTAGCTGTGCAAATGAAAAACGGGGTGTGAGAAAAGGTGCTGCAAATTATGTAAAGAGCTACTCTCACCCTTTCCAAAATCGACCAAAAAAAAACTAAATAAAGGTAAATTCAGAGTCGCAGCATAAACAGTTATCATCCCATCATGCCTTTGCC
>NC_051429.1:1484125-1502477 GCF_015228065.2 Penaeus monodon | reverse complement strand
AAAAGGGGTTTTTTTTCCAAATTTTTAGGACTTTTTCCTTTTTTTTTCTATTTTTCAATACCCTTTTTTGAAATTTTTTATTTTTGATAAGAAAAGTTTTAAGACCACCCCGTGGGCACTGGGAAAAAATTTGACAAGCAATTCAAAGCAAAGTCTTGACTGAGGTAAATTTATGAAAGATGGAAAATGAAAGGGGCGCAGTGATATTGATAAAAAAAACGCCCTCCCCCCTGAAAGGACTGGGCCCTAGGCACCCCTGGTAGGAAACCGGAAGCCAGTGCTAAAAAAAATCGTCGAGGGCCCGGTTGGTTTTGCACTGGCCTCCGGTTTAACCGGGGTGGGGTAAGGTTCGACCTGGTCAGGGAAGTTGTTATTTATGTTGTTTTATATATATATATATATATATTATATTTTATATATATATATTTTAAAATATTTATTATATATATACATAATATATATAATATAATATATTATATAATATATATATATATATAATATATAATATATATATATTTATATATATAATAATAATATAGTATATATTGTGTTGTGGTGGGTGTGTGTGTGTGTGTGGGTGTGTGTGTGTGTATAATATATAATATTATATATAAAATATATAATATATATATATTATATTATATATATTAAAATAACATATATATATTTATGTTGGGGGTGGTGTGGGTTGTGTGTGTGTGTGGTGTTTTTATATAATATATATATTATATTATATATATTATAATATATATAATATATTTTAAAATTTATATATAATTTTAGTATAACATATAAAATATATATATAAAATATATTTTTATATATATAAAATTTTATTAATATTTATATATAATAGTTTTATTTATTAAAATATATATTATAATATATTAAAATATATATATTAAAATATATAAATTTTTTGTGTGTGTGGTGTTTTGTGGTTTTGTGGTGTGGTGTGGTTGGGGTTGTGTGGTGACTTTTATATATATATATATATATTATATATTATTAATATATATATAATATATTTTATATATATATAATAAAATATATTATAATTAATATATATATTATATTATTATATATATATAATTATATGATGTATGTATTATATATAATTTTAATATATATATAATATATATATATATATATATAATATATATATTATATATATATATTAATTTTATAAATAATAACTTTCTTTTTTTTTTCATCCTTTTCGCTTTATTTTTCTCTTCTTTACTCTGTTCCCCCCCCTACTCTCCTTCTCTTTCTCTCTCTCTTTTCCCTTTTCCCTCTCTAGTATATAGTATATATTATAATTTTATATATATATAATATATAATATTATTATTATACATTATATATAAAATATATATTTTTTATATAATTAAATATATATATATATATATTTTTATATATATTATATATATAATAAATATATATATATTATATATAAAATATATATATATTGTGTGTGGTGGTTTTTGTGTGTGTGTGTGTTTTAATATATACACATATTTATATATATATATTATATTTTAAAATATTAATTTATATATATTTTATATATATATATGTATATACATATAATATATATTATTTTTAAATATATTTATATAAAATTATTTATATATATTATATATTATATATATAATATTTTTTAAAATTTTAATATTTTAATACATAAAATATTATATTTATTAATATTAATATATATTTATTATATATCTATATTAAAAATATTATTTATAAAATATATATATTTTTATATATATATTTTATTTTATTTTTTAAAAATATCTATATATATAAATATATATGTGTGTGTGTGTGTGGTGTGTGTGTGTGTGGGGTTGTGTGTGTGTTTGTGTGTCCTTGTATTATAAAATATTATATTATATTAAAATTTCTTATACCCATTATATATATTATATATATTTTTATATATATTACTCTCTTTTTTCTCTCATCCTTTCTCGCTTTATTTTTCTCTCTCTTCTACTCTTGCTTCCCTTCCCTATCTCTCTCTTCTCTTTCTCTCCTTTTTCCCTTTTCTCCTCTCTTTCTCTTTAAAATTGTATTATATATATATATATATAAAATTATATATATATATTATAATATTATATATAAATATTTCATCTCTCAACCCTTGTTTTTCCCCCTCTATCTCTCTTTTCTACTCTCTCTCTCCATGTATGTATTTGTATATTTTTTTTTTTGGGTCATTCTCCCTTCTTCTCTCTTTTCCCCTCTCCCCCTATCTCTCCCCCCTCTCCTCTCCCCTCCCCCCCCCCCTTTTCTTTTTTCCCCTCTTCTCTCTCTCTCTCCCCCCCCTTTTTCCCCCCACCCCCCCCTTTCCCCTTTTTCCTTTTTTCCCCCTCCCCTCACTCTTTCTCCCCCGTCTCTCTTTTCCCTTTCTTTCTCTTTCTCTTTTGGGCTTCTCCCCTCCCCTCCCCTCTCTTCCTCTCCCCCCGCATCTCTCTCTCTTCTCTTTTTATCTCTCTCTCTCTAAACTCACTTTTTCCCTCCCCCCTCTCCCTAACTCTCTCTCTCCTTCATATTTCTTTTTCCAATACTCCTTTTTAAACCTCTTTTCTCCCCTCCTTTCAAACTCCTTTTCCTTTTCCCTCACCCCCTCCCCCTTTTCTGCTTGTTTTTCCCTCTTTTGTTTTTTTTCATTAGGTTGGGGTTTAAGATAGGGATGGTTTGATTTTTATTGGGGTAAGTTAATTTTTAAAAGGGGTTAGGTGGGTTAAATTAAGAAATTTTAATTAGGTTATTTTTTGGTTTAATATTAAAGGATTGGGGTTAGGTTAGGTCAAGTTAAAAAGGTTTGTTGCTAGGTTTTTTTAGAATGGGAAGTGGGGTTTTAACCTGAAATTTATGTTATTTTTAGGGAAAAATTATTTTATTTTAGGTTGGTTTAAAAGTTAATTGGTTGGTTGGGTTTAAACCCACATATTTGGTTATTTTAGAATTTTTTATTTTGGGTTAGGTTATATTTAGGCTATGAATTTTTAGGTTATTTGGGAAAAATTATGTTGGGTGAATTAAGTTGGGTTTAAAAATGTTAGGCTGGGGTTAAAATAAACCTATTTTACATTGGGTTAAAATCTTTTAATTTTGGGGCTATTAGCTTTGGTTAGTTTTAGATTAAATGGGTTAGGTTAGGTCTATGTTAGATTAGATTAGCTTAGTTAGGTTTTAGGTTGTTGGGTTATATTTAGTTTAGGTGGGTTTGGGTTTAAAGGTTACAGTTTATTAGGTGGGTTTTAAGGTTCAGGTTAGGTCGGGGGTAAATTAGGTAAGTTCAAAGGTTAGGTTAGTTTGGGTTTTTGGGTTTGGTGTTGGGTAATAGGTGGGTTTTTGGGTTAGGTTAGGTTTATTTTTTGGGTTAGGTTAGGATAGATTTATTTTTGGGGTTTTTTTTTGGATTACTTTGAGGTTAGTTTAAGTAGCGTAAATTTGGGTTTGGGGAAATTTTGGATTAGTTAAGTTAGGATAGTTTAAAAATTTTGGGGGGTTAAAATTATTAGAATTTGTTAGGTAGTTTATAATCATAAAATGGAGGTTAGGCTAAAAATGTTATGTTAGGTAACATTTAGTTTTAGTATTTAATGTTAGAAAAGTTTAAGTTGGGTTTAAAAAGTTTAAGGTTCCGAGGGGGGTAAAAAACCATTTTTTTAGGTGGGTTCCGGTCGGTAGGCTGGGTTTTAGGTTAGTACGGGTTTTAATTAAAAATTGGGGTTGGGTTTTTTTTGTGGGGGTTTTTGGGTTTTGGGTTTAAAGTCACGTTTAGGTTAGGTATGGGTTTGTGTAGAAAATTTTAAAATTTTAGAATGGTTATTTTTTAAAAAATCAAAAATTTAGGAAAGGTTAGGTTTAGGATAGATTAGGTGGGGGACGGGGTTATTTTAGGATCGATTTGGGTTAGAAAGGTTAAGTTAAAATAATATGGTTGGGAAAAAGGGTTAAAAAATTTTTTAGTTGTTTTTTAAAATGTTAAGGTATATGTTTTTTTAAAGATATTTTAATTTTAAAAAAATTTAAGCAAAACATTAGAATTATAAGGATCGGGTAGGTTATATTTATGTAGAGTAGGTACGTTTGGTTATGTTTGGGTTTATTTTAAGAAAAAATTGGTTTTTAGGTTGGGTTTAGGTTAAAAAAGTTAAGTTGGGTTTAGAAGGACTAAGTTTGGGTGGGTTATATCTATGTGGGTGGGGTTTGGGGTTAGCTAGGTTAAGTTTTTAGGTTAGATTTTTATTAGATAGGGTTAGATTTGGGTTTGGGTTTCGGTAAGTTTGGTTTGGGGTTTAGGTTATGGGTGGGTTTGGTTAGTTTAGTTTTCGTTTCCCTTTGGGTTAATATGGCTTAATGTTGTTTGGGTTTTTTAAAATTTTTAGAAGGGTTTTGGGGTTTGGGAACATAAAGATAGGAAAGGTTAAAAATTTTTAAAATTTAAAAAGTCGAGTCGTTATTTTAGGTTAGAAAGGGATGATTTAAAGGTTTTAGGTTAGATATGAGCTGGGTTTTACTTTGGGTTTAAAAAACGATAGGAAAGAAATTTTTAGAAATGTAAGTTAGAGTAGAATCTTCCCCTTTATTTTTGGGTTTAAATGTTTAGGTTAGTTTTTAGGTTCCCTTTTATGAAAAAAGGGTAAGGTTGAATTGTAATATTAGAAAAGGTTAGAAATGTTAATTTTGGGGGTTCTTTTTGTTTTTTTTAGGTTAGGTATAGGTTGGTTTGGTTGTTTTGGGTTTTATTTTTACAAAAGGGTTTTAAGATAGGTTAGGGCTTTGGGTTAGTAGGGTTTGGTTAGGTTAGTAATTAATTTGGGATTGGGTTAGGGGTTAAAAACATTTTAGTTTTAGTATCGT
This sequence comes from Penaeus monodon, assembly GCF_015228065.2. Lineage (NCBI taxonomy): Eukaryota > Metazoa > Arthropoda > Malacostraca > Decapoda > Penaeidae > Penaeus > Penaeus monodon. The sequence goes on along the minus strand of NC_051429.1, from coordinate 1,497,590 downwards.
TATTTTTAGGTGGGTGAGATTTAGACCCGGGTTTTGGGGGAAGGGTTTTTGGTTGGGTTTGGGGGCTATTCTGAAGTTGAGATGGGTTTTGGGTTTAAATTTTATTTTTAGTTTTAGGGTAAAAGAGACAAGATATCTAGCAGTTTTATTTTAAGAACTTTAGAAAAATGCAATTTGGACATTAAATTAGGTATAAGGAAACACTTAACATCTAGCATTATTGATTTTTGAAGCTTCGAAAAAAAAAAAAAAAATTGTAGGATAATGATAAATATTTTCCTTTTTAAAATTTATTTTATAGATTGGATATACTATAATTTTAAAGAGACATATACCCCCTTAAATACAGGATCAAATAATTGTTTTTAGTATGTTCTAGGCTTTTAAATTTTTTTCCGTTCTTTTTCAAATTTTTTATTTTTTAATTTAACCCGGGCATTGTTTCTTTTATTAACTCCCTTTATACACCCTTTTTTGCATATTTTTTCTTTCCCAAAAAAGCAAAACAAAACAAAATATATGTATATATATAATATGTTTTTAATTTAATTTTTTTAAAAATATAAATATAAAAATTTTTATTAAAATATTTTAAAATATAAAATTATATATATAATTTTAAAATATCTATAAAAAATATATATATATATATAAAATTTTATATAATATATATATAATTTTTTAAAATATATATATATTTTATATATATATATATAAAATTTAAAAAATTTTCCCCCCGAAAACATAGATCTTTTTCCTAGAGGATATAATAAAATGCCAAAGGGAAAACATTGCACTTTAAAAAAAATAGGAAAGAGAAAAACCCCATTTAGCATTTTAATTTTCAAAGTAATTTTCCCGCATTTAAAGAACTACCTAACCTACCCTAGCCAAAATAAAAAATATAACCCAAAATTTCCCCCAAAGGGAAACCAAACCCTTTTTTAATAGAATCATCTAAACAAAAACCCAAAATAAACTTGGCCCCCAACGTAAGGTTTAAATTAACCTAAACTAACTTAAACAAAGCTAATAAACATGATATAACATAACCTAAACTAAACTATTAACCATTACCTAACCTAAAGTAGTGAATCCTAAAAACCCAAACCCAGTAATTTCCCAAACTAACCCAAAAGTAATAAAACCCAACCTAGCCCCGGGGCCCCCCCAAATAACCTTAAACCCAACCCAACCTAAATCCAGCCCTTTAAACCCAACCTATCCAGCCTAAAATTTAACCCAAACCCAAATTTAAAAATACCCAAACCCAACTTAATGTAAACCTAATGTTTAGGCCCCTAGCATACATTTCCATTTTGCTTTATTTTCTTTGTTGGAACTTACAATTGAGTCGACAAAGCCAATGGATTTCAGGATAAGGATAAGTCCGATATGCGAAGCTCAGCCTCGCCCGGACTATGCCATGAGGGGAGTCCGGCATATTTTAAAGGGTAGAATCACCCTAGGGTTTAAAACCTTGTGAAAACAAAACCTTTTACAAAGTAGTTTCCACTTAATTTCTATGGGGCTTAGAAGTATTCCCAAAAATTAAAACTGTAAAGAAAAATGTATAAGTAAAACTATACACGGGCCAAAGATTTTTTATTCAAACAAAAAAAACGCTGTTCCATTTCCTTTTCCCGGGATTAACGTTTTTTCAGGGGAAAATAATTCTTGTAATCCGCGTCGCCCAATTTCGGAATACCGCTGTAAAAAAAATTTTAAAATAAACACTATGTTGTTTCTTTTTTTTTGTTTAGGTTTGGGGTTTTTTTTATGTTTTTGTTTGGTTAGGGGTTTCATTTAGGTTTTTGTTAAATATGTTTTGGGAGTTAAATTTTTGGAATAATTAGGAAAATGTATTTTTTGGGAGGATTAGTTTTTTGGTTTTTGGGTAGTTGGGTATTGGTTAAAAGGGTTAGCTACGTTTAGGGGAAAGGGTTTTGTTAGATATGTTAGCTGTGTTAGGTTAGGTATATCTATATTAGATTTTTGGTGATTTGTTTTGTTGTAAAAGTTAGGTTTAGCTACGTTTAAATTTTGGTTTTTTTAAATTAGGGTTTAGTTGAGGTTTGGTTTTTGTTTAGTTTGGTGTAGAAAAAAAGAAAAAAACTAGCAATATTATTTTTTAGGCCCCCGAAGAAAGGCTCCGAAATTTTTTGATAACCTTTTTTTTTTAGTGTACAATATGGGATATTTTCTAATTTTAATGCTTGTATTTGATATCAAAGAATAGCAGTCGTAAAAATTTTATTCTAGCCTTTTAAAATTTTAAATTTTGTTCCCAAAAGTTTTAAATTTTTGATAGGTAACAATGGGCGATAGTGATTAAAACCCGGGAAACCCAAATTTTAAAACCCCTAAATTTTTCCCCCGGGCGAATGTAAATATTAAACCCAAAACAAACCTAAAAATAACCTTAAATAATAAAGGAAACCTAAAACAAAACCAAATAAAAAATAATATAATGTTTAAGATAATAATAATAATAATAATAATAAGAAATAATCTAAAAAAACTAATCTAACCGAACCCTTAAACCCAACCTACCGTAAACCTAACCCCTTTCCTAACTTAAAAACCCAATTTTCCCCCAACCTACTAAAATTGGAAAAAAATAAACAAATCTAATCTAAACCTTACCTAAATCTAACCAAACTTAATCTAACCTAACTTGAATGTCCATGTATATACAACGTCTTTGATATATGGTTAACTTTTTTTTTTCTTTCTTTCTTTTATTAGGAAAAGAAACATACGCTGAGAGTGAATAATGTAGTCATAGAAAACACAATAACCGATTAATATAATTATATTCAATGGTCAGGTAGAATGGAAAATACTTAAGCCTAGAATCATGCTATACAAATACTGAACGTGTGTTTTCGATGAGTATGTCTCGAGAAATTACAGATACCTAGTCTATAAACTAATATATATATTATATATATATATATATATATATATATATATATATATATATATATATATATGTTTCCTTATACCTAACCTAATACCCAAAATGTCCTAACATAAATACTTTTAAATGTCTATTGCTTCCTTATACCTAACCAAATCTAAAATAAACCTAACCTAACTTAAATCTTCCCGAAACTAACCTAAACCTTAGATAACCTATGCGTCACCTAAACTAACCTGAATCTAACCTAACTTGGACCTAACCTAAAACAAGCTACAGCTAAGCTAAATCAACGATTGAACCATAACTTAACAGTTCTGCCCTTAAATAAACATCCCATACTAACCTAACCATTCTACCCTAAAAAAACAAACAAAAAAACTATCCTAACCCATACCTAACCTAATCTAAACCTAACCTAACCTATCTAACATAACATAAACTAAAATAACGTTTCTACCCTAGATTAATATTTCTAACATTTCCTACCCATACGATTCTAATCTAATTATCATAATTTAAAAGTATGCAAAAGCAACATATCTCACATATAATCTAACCTAAACCTAACCTAACCCATCCCATATCTAACCAAAATAATGATCCCACCCTAGTTTAACATTTCTAACCTTTTTTAACCTTACGATTCTAACCTAAGTATTGAAATATTAAAGTAACCTAAACTAAACTATCCCACATATAACCTAACCTAAACCTAACCTAATCAATCCCATATTTAAACTGAAATAACGATTCTACCCTAGTTTAACATTGATAATATTTCCTAACTTTATGAATCTAACCTAATCATTCTAAACTAAACGTAATTTAAACTAAAACCCCCCGTTCAAAAAAAGACCCATACCTAACTTAACCTAAACCTAACCTAGTCCTATTCCAAATGTAACCCAATTTATACATTACCTAACCAAATCTGAACCTAGCCTAACCTTATCAAACCATATACTAACATAAACATAACCTAATTAACCAAAGCGCCTAATATAACCTGACCTAATCATAGGAATTTTACTGAACTTCTCTAACCTAAACCTAACCTAACCTAATATAACTTACTACTGTTAATGTATCTAACCTCAACGATTTTCTCAACCTAAATCTTATCCTAATTATTGAACCTAACCCTAACATTATAACTTACCGACCATTCTAATAATTCTAACCTAACTTAACCTAACAACCCTAAATTTAACCTTACCCTAACGTAACCTATAACGCAATCAACTAAACTACCTAATCTAACATGGAACTTCACCTTTTATCCAGAACATTTGAACCTACCGTAACCTACCCTAACGTTAAAATATCCTTTTCTAAACTAAACGTAACATATGTTTTTTTTTTTGTTCTAGCTTAACCTAACCTTACGATTCAACTTACCTATTAATCCCAACCTACCTTTCTAACTAACCTAACCTACACTAATCATTTCTAAAATTCTAATGTAACAATAAGTTACCCTACCTAACTAACATAAATTAACCAGTTACTAACTTAACCTAGACCCAACAAACTCCAAAACCCATAGAATAATCCTTATCTACATAACCTACTAAAAACGGCAAGAGGGATACAAGAACGGAGAGGCCGAGACAGAAATTAGGAAAAGCAAGAGAGGTCAAAAGGAGCTAAGGAAACGGTGTAAATGCAAAATAGAGAGGGAGAGAGAGACAAAGGGGAAAAGGGAGACAGAGGAGAGGAGTAGATGTAGAGGGTAATAGAGAGAGAGGAAACAGTCAGAAAAGAGAAAAAGAGAGAGGGAGATGAAAACACACACACACACACAACACACACCCCACAAAAACACACACAACACACCCGCACAACAACACACACACACACACACAACACCCCACAACACCAAACAAAAAAAAAAAAAAAAAAAAACAAAATATTTTTAAAAAATTTAAAAAATTATATAAATATATAATATAAAATATTATAAAAAAAGATATATAATATATATAATATTTTTAAAAAATATATTATATATAATTATATATATTTTAATAATAATATTATTTATATATATATATATATATATATAAAATTTTAATATATATATATAATATATATATATATAAATTTAAAATATACATCATACACAAAGCCATCTTTGCGTATAAAAAAGTGTAGTGACCTCTTTGCAATATGATACAGTGCGGGCTTGCACGTTGCAAACCCCTTTTTTATGAAACTTAATTTTTTTTTAAATTTTTATACGGGAAAAACTTGAGATCCTCTTTTAAAATTTTCTCAAAGTCACGATGTTTTTTTACATTTAATTGCTTCTTCTAAACAATGAAAAACCCTTCCTCTCAGAGAAATCAAGAAAACACCAAGGGGGCCCGGACGAGCAAACAACCGGAAAAGAGAGTTTACCGAAAACCATCATTCCCTTTTTCTTGTCTTGTCGTAAAAATTTTTTTTAAAATGAATGAAAGAAAAAATGAAATTTTATTAGCAAGGAGAACTGAAAACAAAATTATATGATATAAATATTTAAAAATTATATATATTATATATATAAATAATTAAAAAAAACAATTTAAATGAATATATATATGCTACAAAAAAAATATAATGCACAAAACAAAAACACCCACACACACACAAACAAAACCCACACACACCAAAAAAAAAAATAAAATATATATATTAGTAATATATATATATAAAATATATATAATAAAAATATATATAATATATATAAATAATATATATATTTATATAAAAATTTATTTTATAATAAATATATAAATTAAAATTTAATATATTTTAATATTAAATAAATAATTATATAAATTTTAATATATATATATAATATTAATATATATATATAATATAATTTGTTGGGGTTTTGGGTGTGTTTTGGGATTGTGGGGGTTTTAATATGTAGTAGATGATATTTATTAGGTAGGTTGCTTAGGTTTGGGGTTGGATGGGTTTAGGGTAGATTTAGGAAGGTTGTTTGGTTTGGTTTATGTAAGTCGATCGGTAATGTTATTTTAGGGTATTTTAATTAGGTTATGTTGGGTTTTAGACTAGTTTTAGGTTGGGTTAGCTTAGTTAGGTTTGGGTTTGAACATAGGTTAGGTTACGTTATCTTTTTGTAGTTTTGGTTTTATTTTGGGTTTGGCTTAGTGGTTTTTGATTATGTTTAAATTGGTTAGATGGGGGTTGGGTTGGTTTGTTTGGTTTATGTTAGGTTAGACAAGGTTTTTGTTAAAGTTAGCTTTGGTTTAGGTTGGTTTGATTACTAGGTTAGGTTAGGTTATCTTAGTAGTTTTTGGTTTCATTTAGGGTTTGGTTTTGGTTGTTAAATTTGGGTTTGGGGGGGTAGTAAGTTTAGTAGGTTTGTTGTGTTTACAAAGGTTAGGCTAGGGGTTTTTATTTGGTTAGGGAGGGGTTTGTTGTTTTGGGTAGGTTATGTTACGTCAGGGTATGTTCCCTCATTTGGGGATCTTTGGGTTGGGTGTTTGGGGGGAAAAACCCAAAAATGGATTTGGGGTTATTATACTTCGTCAGAAAATGCATTTGGAAAATCTGCTCCAGTTTGTTAATTATCGTAAAGATTCAATTACTTTTAAAGTAAATACGAGGTTTTTTTCCCTGTTTATTTTAAAACATGGGAAATATTTTTAATCTAAGATATACACCCCGGACGATCTAACCTTTAAAGAATTTTTTTGTTATTTGTTAGATTTAAACTGAAGCCATAAAAGTCGAGAAAAATTTTTTAACTTTTTTTCCAAAAGGGAAAAAAACATACACAGAAAAATGTAAATGTAGTCATCAAAACTAACAAAATGTCCGATATCTTATTTGAAAGATCAGTTAGAATGGAAAAAAATTAAAAAACCCATAAACAAAATATTCCGCCCCGCATATGCTGTAAAAAAGAATAACCCGTTACAAACTAAAATAAAAAAGAAAAAGGGAAAAAAAAAAAAAAACAAATTTAATATCCTATAAAAATAAATTTTTTGTAGCCAAAAAAAAAAAATTCTAGATGCCGAACCTAACATAAATTTACCTAACCTTAACGTAACCTAAAATAAATGTACCCCCAAACTAAACTAACCTGACCCAAGCCTCCTACCGTAACCCAAAAAAAACGATTCTAACTAAACAGCAACCTACCGTAAATAAAAAAAAAATTTAAAATTTCCAATTCTAAACAAACCATAAAACATTTCAACCAATCCTTAAATCTAAAAACCAACCTTTCGATTTTAAAACCCAAACCCAAGCATTCTAAATAACCTAATCTATTCATTTAAGTAACATGTAACCTAAACAGATGAAAAAAGGGGAGGAAAAAAAAGAGCAAGGGAAAAGAAATATTTTATATATATATATATATATATAAAATTATATATATATAGAAAAAAAAAAAAAAAAAAAAAGGAAAAAGGAAAGAGAAAAGGAAATAATTTTTTAAAAACAAACCAACCCACACCCCAAAAAAAAAAAAAATATAATTTATTTTATATAAAAATAAATTAAAAATTTTTATTATTTATTTTTTTCCCCCCCCCCCCCTTTTTTTATTATTATTATCTTTTTTTTTTCTCTTTTTAAATATATAATATATTATATATATATTAATATATTATATATATATAATATATATATAAATAAAAAATAAAAAAAATAATAAAAAAAAAAAAAAAAAAAAAAATAAAAAATTATAAAAACCCCAAAAAAAACCACAAAACAAACCAAAAAAGAGAAGGAAAAGGGGGGAAGAGAGAAAGAGAGAGAGGAGGGGGGGGAATTTTTTTTTTTTATTATAAAAATTTTTATTTTTTTTTTTTATTATTTTTTTTTTTTTTTTTTATTTTTTATAATATATATATATAATATAATTGAGATATAATATATAATTTTAAATTTTTTTTTTTTTTAATATTTTAATAATTTTTAAAAAAACAAAAAAGAAAGAATAAAAAAATGCAAAAAAATTTTTTTTTTTTTTTTTAAAAAAAAAAAAAAAAACTAAAAAATTTTTTTAAAAAAAAAATAAAAAAAAAAGAAAAAAAAAAAAAACAAAAAAACCCCCCCCCCCGCCAAATTTTTCTATAAATAGAGAGAGAGGGGAGAAGGGAAAAGAAAGAAAACGAAAAAAAAAAAGAAGGGGGCAATAAAAGAAGAAAATGGAAAAAAAAAAATTAAGGGGGGGGGGAAAAAGGAAAAATAAAAAGAAACCTATTAAACATTTTTCGAAAAAAACCGAAAGGTACTCAGAAAACAGACCAAGGGGGTGTATACTATACCTACCTCCATACTGTACACATCACATACCCACACGTCACACACATCTCACCCACACACACACACACACACGCCATACCACACACACACACACCGTATAAACACACACATCACACACACACACACCACAACACTTACCACACACTACATGCACACAAACAACACTTAACACAGCACACACACACACACCACACACACACCACACACACACACACCCCCACATATCTATATATATATATATATATATACAGATATCTATATAATCTAATCATGTCTCTCTATATATATAATGTTATATATGTATATAATATATTATATATATATAATTATATATATATATATCTCATATAGAATATTATATATCTTATACTATCCCATCCATCTATATATATATATATATATCTAGTCTATATACATATATATAGTATCCTATCTATCTCTTCCATCATCTCTCTCTCTTATTTTATATATCTCTATATCTATCTATATATCTATATATCCTATTACATATCTCTATATATATTATATATATATATCTCTCTCTCTATTATCTATATCTATATCGTCTCCTCCCTCCATCTATATCTTCTCTACTATCTCTTCTCTCTCTCTCTCTATCTATCTCTATTATTATATATATACATACCTCCCTATATATATATATATATATACTATATATTATATATATCTCTATATACTCTCTCTCTCTCTCATCTATTATCTGTCTCTCCTCTCTCTCCTTTTATCTCTCTCTCTCTTCCTCTCTCCTTCTCTCTCCTTCTCTCTCTATTATCTATCTTCTATATTCTAGATCTTCCATCTCTCTATCTCGTCTCCTCTCTCTCTCTATTCTACTCTCGTCTCATCTCTCTCTCTCTCTCTATCTACTCTCTCTTCTTACTCTCTCCCTTCTCCCCTCTCTCCACATTCTATTTCTATATGCCCTTCCTACTCCACTTGTCTATGTGTTTTATTCTACTCTATCTATCTCTTCTCTCTCTCTCTCTCTCTCTCTCTATCTATCTCTCATCTCCTATACTCTCTCTTTCTCTCTATCATTTCTCCCTCTCTTCTACTCTCTCTCTCTCTCTCTCGCTCCTCTCTCTCTCTATAGATCTCTCTATCTCTATCTCTCTTCTAATATTCACAGAAAGAGAGAGAGAGAGATCCCCTACATACTTCTTCTCTATTTCTGTTATGACATACATATATAAATATATGTATCTATCTGTCTCCCTCTATACTCTCTAATCTTCTATATACTCTCTCTCTCTATATCTCTCTCTCTCTAGCTTCTCTTATCGATATATCACTATCTATACTATTTACTCTCTAGATGTATATATATGCCCTACAATACATAAAATATATATATATCTCCTACATCATTCTCTTATCATTCTATCTAATCGATCTCCTCTCTCACTCTATCTCTCTATCTCTATCTATATCTCTTCTCTATCTATACCGTCTGTGTGTGTGTGTGTTGTGTGTGTGTGGTTGTTGGTGTGTGACTGTGTGTGTGTGTGTGTGACTGTGTGTGTGTGTTTTTTGTGTCCGTATGTGTTTGTATGTTGTACAGTATACATACCCACCCACCCCACCACACACACACGACACACACCCACACATATATATCTATATCTATACTATCTCTCTATATATCTCTATCTATATTCATAAATCTATCATCCTCATTCTCACTCATCCAAGGGGTTAACGCTGACGGGGAGTGCATGGCGGCATCAACCCTTCTCTTCCAACCACGAGGGCCCCTCGAGGAAAGACTCCATCTCTTATTTCTTATGACAGGTCTCGTCGAGCCGCCAAAGCCATGGCCTCCTGGGTCGTCCCATAGGCCTCCTCCACACAGGGTTGTCTCGGAAAGAGACAACCTGATGGGCAGGGTTATCCCAGTCAACGCGCTAAGGTGCCTGTATAGCCTGAGTTGGCGATCCCAGATTATGCATAGGTACCGACATCTCAAATATTTTGTGGTCGAGTCATGATCCATTGCCCGACCAATCCAGCTATGTGACTTCTTCTTGAGTTTGAACAGCCAGATATATATGGATATGTATTCCAACCAAGGTAATGTAACTCGGTCTGTAACTTCAATGCTCATGCTCGTCCGCAACAATGGTCAATTGAATGGGTTCCCCCTTCAGCCCATAATGTCCCTTAATCTTGGTCTTGGTCCAGGAGACCTCTTGGCCTCATTGCTAAATGCATCAAGAGCCGCCACAGGTGACTCCAGGGACACAGATAGGATAGCAACATCATCGGCACAGTCAAATTCTAAGACCTTGATATTGCCTAGTGTTGCTCCACACTGACTTTGACTAGAAGCTCTACCCATTATCCAGTCCATACAGGTGTTGAAAAGTGTTGGTGCAAGGACACAGACTTGCCTCACCACTAAATTAACAAGGAAGAAGTTTGACAGTCCCAAACCACATGTTACAGCACTTTCAATACCATTATGAAGGCTTGCTATTAGGCCAATACTCCTGCGCAGATTTCCGAGTCTCAAGATATCCCATAGAAATTCACAATGCACTGAGTCAAACGCCTTCTTGAGGTCGATGTAGGCTGCAAGCAACCCACCACCAAACTCACGACGGTGTTCCACAATTACTCGAAGCACAAGTATTCGGTCTATTGTGGACTTGCCAGAAGTGAATCCAGACTGCTCCGGTCTCTAATGCCTCAGTATGTGGTCGCGGATCCGTTTCAGAAGAATGTGGGCGAAATCTTTTGTCTGGTATGCTATGCAGTGTAATGCCACGGTAGTTGCTACAGTCCCAGTGATCCCCTTTCCCCTTCCAGAGAGGGATGACCACGCCCCTCAGCATGTCAGGGGGAGTGGTACCAGATTGCAGTCAAAGACGTATGCGAGCCCCCCACAAAACAAAAAAAACCAGACACACATATAAGAAGTTTCTGTGCGGGGATATCACATATGCCTGCAGCTTTCCTACTCTTCAGCTTGGAAATCCCCATCCTAACCTCCATTAGGGTAGGAGGTTCCTTGCTGATAGGTGGGTTCGGAACAGGTATTGTGATATCACTTGCATTCATGCTAACTGTTGGACGATCTACCTGGTACAGCTGCTCAAAATACTCAGCCCAACATTCATGAACCCCAAATGATCTGAGATGATCTGTCCATCTGCTGATCGGACTTCAGTCCTCTGCAAGGAGGGCTTCGGATTAAGCTTTTCTCATAAGGTCTGGTAGCAGAGCAAAGGTCTCTTACCAGAAATGGGCTTTCAACCTCCTCAGGCCAGATTCCTGATAACTGTTCCTTGTCCCTTCTCAGGCAGTGTCCGAGCCCTATGCTTCAGACGACGCAAGACCTGAATTGCTATTCAGCCGGGGCCATGCGGACCATACTTCAGTTGCCCTCCAATGTCCTCCCAGGGAGGATGATTTCTGTCGTGCCCTCGGGCGTACGCCAATGGACTGCTAGGCTGCTTCGAGTATTTCGCGCTTGAAGAAATCCCACAGAACAACTGGGTCCATCGGGTTGTCAAATTAATTGAATCGGCCAGAGACTGCCATGGTCAGCCATGGGCACACTCCTCCTCCCTTAGTCTGTCCAAGTGAAACACCTTAGAGTGGCTACAGGAGGGAAGAGGAGTTTTGAAGTGGACCCATAGAGTAGCCACAACCAGTCTATGGTCAGTGCCACAGAACTCGGCACTCCGGTAAACTTTACAGTTCTGGCAGGATTCTCTATCGCGTGTGGCCAATCTCCTTGGCTACTGTTACCGCATAGCTATGCCATGCGATGCGGGTTGGAGCATTGGTACCAGGAGCCAGAGATCCTCATTTTCCGTGACCTAGCAAAGTCCCAGATAAGGAGGCTATTCTCGCTGCTAGGAATGACTGCCGACCCTGGGGACCGACAGACATCTCATAACTAACACGATTTTTTTTTCTCTCAAATATACATATGAGCGTTTGTAATATATACATGCACACACACACACACACCCCACACACACCCACACACACCACACACACACACCCACGACACACACATTTATTATATATATATATATCTACATCATATATATATATATATATAATATATATATAATATATATATATATTCTATATATAACTATATATATATAGATTATTATATATATATATAATATATCATCATATATATAAATCTATACACATATCTATATCTATATATATCTATATCTCTTTCTGTATGTCCGTATTCTATATTTATGTATCATCTTCTCTGTCTCCCCTCTCCCTCTTCTCCCTAATTTCTAAACTGTTATGTATTAGTATATATATATATATATATATATATATATATATAGATAAATATATATATATATATATATCTATATAATATATATATATATAATATACATATATATATCACACACATATGCGTTTTTTTAATATATATACACACACAAACACATTTATTTATCTATCTATCTATCTATCTATCTATATCTGTTTGCATCTCATATTCATATATATATATATATATATACATATATATATATATATATAGTATATATATTATATATATATATTATATATATGTGTGTGTGTGTGTGTTTGTGTGGTGTGTGTGTGTGTGTGTGTGTGTGTGTTGTGTGTGTTTGTGTGTGTGTATGTATGTGTATGTGTATGTCTAATAGTATTTATATATATATCATTATGTATATATATGCTATATACTTATATATATATATATATATATCTATATATATATATATATATTATATATATCCTATATCTATATCTAATAATGTGTGTGTATGTTGTGTGTGTGGTGTGTGTTTGTGTGGTGTGTGTGTGTGCTATGTTTTGTTGTGGGTGTTTTGTGTAGGTGTGTGTTTGTAAAACACCCACCACCCCAAAAAAAACTGCTATTTATAACATACATATTATCTATCCATAATATATATACATATAGGTTATATATTATATATATATATATAATATATATCTATCTATATCTATCTATCTTATATCTATATCTCTATCTATATATATATCTATATATATCTATATATCTATACATCTATATATAGTTATAGTATATATATATATTATATAAGGCCGTGCGGTGGCCGAGTGTTGAGCAGCGGCTCAAGATGTCAACGACGTCAGTCTGAGTTCGAGGTTTGATCACCGGCCTGCGCGTTTGGTTCCCTTGGGGCAAGGACCTTCACCTCATTGCCTACCTAGCCCCTAGGTGTG
>NC_051429.1:1476625-1479125 GCF_015228065.2 Penaeus monodon | reverse complement strand
CTTATACTACTGCGTGTGGCCCAACTCTTAGAAATAAAGATGAATGTGCCGTTACAAGTATAACTAACCCCTCTGTTCACCATTGTACTAAGGATGATAGCCTTTGACACACACACACACATATATACAGAGATAGATATATATAAATAGATGGATAGATAGAGAGAAAGGTAGATAGATCTATAGATAGACAGATAGAGAGAGAGAGAGAGAGAGAGAGAGAGAGGTAAAGAGAGAAAGGAGAGAGAAGTAGAGAAATCGTGAAAGAGAGATACAGAAAGAGAGAGAGAGAGAGGAGGAGGACGCGAGAGAGTAAGGGAGTGTGTGACTATACGATATATATATATATATATATAATATAATATCTATATATATTATATATATATATATATATATATATATATATAATATATTAGATAGATAGATATATAGATGATAGATAGATAGAAGATAGATGATAGATAGATAAATAAGATTATATATATATAGATATGATAGAATAGATAGATATTTTTAAGACTAAAAGAACATTATATATATATATATATATATATATACTATCTATATATATATATATATATCATCCTCTACTCTCTACATATCGTATCTCTATATAGATAGTAGTCATATATATATCTATATATATAATATATCTAATATATCTATAGTATATACTTATGTATATATATGTATATATATCTCTGTATATATTAATATAGATATAATCTATTCTCTCCTATATCTCTATATCTATATCTCTCTCTATCTCGCTAATACTCTATCTAGAGAGAGAGAGATACGAAGACGCGGAGAGAGAGAGAGGATAGAGGAGAGCTTTAGAGGCTATAAAGAACATACATTTACATATATATATGTATATATAATATATATATATCTTGCTATCTCTATATATATTATATATTATATATATACTCTATATATATGTCTGTATTATATCTTGTCTTATCTATGTATCATATTATCCATCTCGCTCTATCTATAATATATATATATTCTATATATACATACATATATCTATATTATATATATAGATATATCTCATTCTCTCTATCTATATATCTCTATTCTGGCCTATCTATATATTTATTCTCCTCTCCATCTATCTATCTCTATATATCTCTATCTCATTATATATATCTCTATAATCTTATATATATATATAATAATATATGTATATATAATTTTTCGAGTTCCAACAATTGGTATAAATGCGCAAAGTAAGTTATTTTATTGTGAATAATTTTTGAAGTTGTAAAAACGGTATGAATGCGCAAAACAATTTCTTTTGTGAATAATTTTTAAAGTAAAAAGAAATAAAAGAACAAAGAAAAAGAAAAGAAGAAGAAGAAGAAGAAAAAATGCGGTATGAAAGAAAATAATTTACGTGAATTGTGTGGGGGAGGCATTTGTTCAGATACGAATGAAAGTGAAAAGAAAGTTTTTTTTTTATATCTATCCGATTTACTAATCCTTTTATCTCGATTCTCTATCTATTTACCTGCCTATCTATGTATATATCTATCATTTAATCTATCTATCTATTTATCTACATATCTCTCTAATCTATCTATCCATCCATCAATCTATGCATTGATAAATATATATAAAATGTTAAATAAAAGGATGTGTTCTTACAATTCCACATTTAATCTCGTTTTTTTTGCCGAGAAGCATTTGAGCTGAAAGAATATATAAAAAAAAAAAAATTATCGCAGCTATGCACTACAAAGCAGAATGTAAATAAATTCACCAACCAGTTTTCTAAAAAAAGAAAAAAAAAAAAGATCATTTACACATTGTACATATCAAATGCTGTAAGAATCCTTTTATGAAGGACGTTTAAGAATTCTCCACAAGCACTCTTTGCTTGGATCAGTAAGCTCTAAAAAGAAGAAATGGGTAGTTTGTGGCCAGATCCGGTTTTTTTGTGGTTTTTTGTTTTTTGTAAAAGATTATTTATCTACTTAGTTTCCTTATAATACTTATTTAGTTATCATTTTTTTTTGCTAATATATTCAACGACTTACGTATAATTTTTTGTTTTATTAAGTGTGAATGTGAAAACATATGAAATATTAACTCTTTATTTATTTATTTATTTTAGGTGAAATAATGTTTTCAACATTTTCCCTCTTCATCTCTCCGTTCTTCTTCATTCCCGTTTTTTTTTTCTCTCTCTCTCTTTCTCTTTTTCCCTTTCCTCTCCATTACTTTTCCCATCATTATTTTTTTCTTTTGCGTCTTAATCTTTATTGGCTGCGATCTAAAGTCCTATCCAAATTGATCATGACGACCCACGAATCCTTCATAACACCCTTTCATCTAAAATTTTCTAATTCAAAACACCATAAACTGTCTTGTTCCCTTTATGATTTTGCTTAGCCTATAGCTGTTAAGACTTTAGGTCTTCACAGGATTAAAACCTTAAATAGTATTCCGAGGAGGTATATTGGGGAGGGGAAAAAATTATGGTACACAT
>NC_051429.1:1464125-1471625 GCF_015228065.2 Penaeus monodon | reverse complement strand
TCAGCAAGATTACCTTATTATGAAGGAGGTTGAGATTATGACCCAGATTTCCAATAAAACCTGGCAGGCATTGTGTGATCAGTAAATAGGATGTAGTATGATGTTACACATAAATACACTCGCTAAGTGTGGATTCTCCAAAATAATCACTATGAAATAATAATAATAATAATCATCATAGAGGTTACTTATGATCTAACTTTAGACTTAGAGGTAAACAGAGACAAGGTAATACAAACAATTAATGAGCTTAAGACATTTCCTGATAGAATGAAATATCATCATAACACTTCCAATTATTACACTACAAACGTTAACTCGCTCCAATTGAGTGTAGTCCGAACTGTCCCTCTTTTCACTTGTCTTCCTTCTTTCGTCTTTGTCTTTACAGCTCAATTCTCTCATACACATTTCTTCTATTTTCCTTTCATGAATTCATGAGGACTCTGAAGATGATATCTGCTTTACTTCCTTGGTCCCACAGCAACAAAGAAAAAAAAAACTCAGTTTCTAGCCCACAAGTATGCAGTTCTTCCACTTTAGAATGTAAAACAATACCAAGTTATCTAATATAACTAAATCAGTTCTCTTGAAGGAACAAAAAATATTTCTGATAAACAAGCAAATGGTATATAATATTTATGCAATTATATACGATCTGAGTATTTATATCTTTACATGAAAGTAATTTTTGAGTAAACCATCATATTAATATTATTCTACTGTAAATTTCAAGAACACTTACCCTTTGAATGGGCTTTAAAATCTCAATAATGATAAGAGAGATATGTCTGGATGGTGCCTAATTGACATTCTTTTTATCACTATTTTACAGTCTGATCTCAAATAACTACTTTTCTTCTGTAAATCAGATCTATAGTATTTTATGATTTTGTTAATTATATTATTACAGTTTAATACTTTTTCTTATCCCTGATATTTAAATATAATCTAAACTCTTCCAAGTTATTAAATGACATTCCTCTCTGCTCTCTCTCTCTCTCTCTGGTTATGGTTATAGTATCAAGGTTTAACACCGTATTATATATCTATATATATATATATATATATATAGTATATATATGTATATAGATACATATATCTAATATATATATATTCTATATGATATATATATATATATATGATATATATATATATATATATATATACATACATATATATATATAATAGTATTATATAATATAGTATCTATATATATATATATATATATAGATATATATATTATATATATATATTCCAGCATATAGTTCTTCCTAATCCATCATGCACACTTTCAGAACTTAATGAATCTCTCTAGTAAAAAACAACAATATACATATTTTGTTTCTTCGTTAAAATCATAATTATGCAACCTTAAAGTACAAGACCAGTGAATATAACTGTACCTTTATCATCTATAACCTAAAACTAATTAAAATTGAGGTATTCCCTACTCGTACCTATGGATAAAGACCAAGTGAGTGAGGTATATAGACGAAATTTTGGGTCATTCTAACTTCACATCCCTTGCGCTCATTATAACAGTCTCACATTCATACATTCACAAACACACACAGAGGGAGGCACACACACACACACAGGCGCGCACACAGACACACACACACACACACACTCACACACACACACACACACACACAGTCACACCACACACACACACAGGCACACACACAGGCACAACACACACACACACACACACACACCACACACACACACAGACACACAGCACACACACACCCATCACCACACACACGACACAGGAGTCACACACACACACACACACACAAATATACTCATTACACTGGCGCACAAAGACACTACACACACGATTCAAGGCTGAGAGAATCTTCATTATACTTCCAGATAGGGAATTTTTTCACATATACAATGAGAACACAAGGACATTGAACTGTCATCTTTCGTTTTAGAGAGTTTGTTACATACAAATGCCTCTTGTGCTCAGCGAGCAGTGTCGCCCTATTGACCAACTTGATTTTCCATTCTGAATTGGCGGGAAAAATATTTACTTTTTATTTTGATTTTTATCTATTTATTTTTTATTTTTATATTATTTCATTGTACTATTATATTGTTCATTGTTATTATCTTATTCATATTAGACTACTAAATTTGTTATAAAATATTAATACACAAAGACAATATAATAATAACATGAAGCTTTAAAAAAAAAGGAAAAGGAAAACGATGAGATTGGTACAGACTACAGCTGACTCTTGGTGACTAAGCACTTGTAGTGTCATTTATGTGTAAAACCACTGATAAACTTATCTTACCACCCTCTTACTTGGGTTAATACTATGACTACCGTGTTCAATTTATCTAACATTGCTTCAATCTTAACCTGCTATTGCTTAGTATAATTTTAACAGTTTAAATAAATCGAAATCTTGGCCATGTTATGTAACCAACCTATGTATATTTCGTACCCCACTGTCGTTTACCACAGGATGGCGTGCAATAACTGTGTTTTTTGAACATTGTAAATTTTATCTTAGACGCTTCCTGTATTGTTTGTTCCGTTTTTTATCCATTTATTCGTGATTATGTTTGCCATTTGAGGAAATTCGTAGAATTCCAACGAAACTGTAGTTTAGGTCTGTGTCTAGAGCATAATAATTAGCAGGACAGTTATTATAGGTCTACTACCATTGCTGCTTGCTGGAAATATTGTTTATGTGTGAATAAATACTCCTCAATCATTTCTTTTATTCAAACCTTATCTTCACACACAAAATGATAAATTGAAAAGATACACATAATTTCACTTTCAAATACTCATAATGAATTACCAGTGACTTCCTGATTGCTCTGTTGTAATCATTGAATCTAATGAAGTTAATGAAGTGAAAAAAATAATGAATCATAAATAAATAATAAAAGCGTTTTTTTTTGAGGTAACTCAACCTTTTCGGGATCTTCAGTATCAGATGTGTTCCGAACAGGCATGTGTACACGATTTTTTTTAGTGCATCTAATGCGGTTCCAAGCTAAAATGACACAAGATAAATTTGTCCGTTTTCTTTTGAAACTGCAACGTATATTATCTATCTCGTAACTCCTGTTTCTTCTTTCTCTCTCTCTCTCGTCTCTTCTCATCTGTCTCTCTCTCTCTTTCATTAGATTGTCCTTGGAATTAATGGAATAATTGCTGTGTCTTCATAATGTGTAGTACAGAACAGCGGAGTGCCCTTTTGCATTATCAGTAATACACATACCACTGTCTTTTCTGACGTATCGATTTTCATCCGTTCACTCGAAGATCACACGTTTATTTACATTTTAGTCATATAATTTTTTTTACACCCATTGCAAAAGGGGGAAAAAGTAATATGTTATATTTTATAATTATTATGATTTTATAATTTACAGTATAGTTTCATTCCATTTTCTTACAGTGGATATCCTTGTTGTGAGATGCTCTCTGTTTTAATTTTGCTTCTAAATTATCCCATGTGTGCAAGATTGACCGGGTTTACCATCTACTGGCGGTGGGGGATTTGAAGCGAGTCAGCAAGATTGCTATACGAGATCGTTACCGGTGCGTGGGGGGGCTGAGGCCACATACACAAGGGAATCGGAGCCATCCACTTTGATTCGTCTCTGAAAACATGACGAGAAAATTCGGTCGAATTGAAGTGGATCCTAACATCCTCTATTTTTGGAGCTAAATACTTTTTTCTTTCTTTTTCATTCTAATCAGCTAGTTCTTAACACTTATCATTCAACATTTATTATTATTATTATGATCATTATTATTGTTGTTGAAATTGCCTTCAACCGCATCTCAGTTTTTAAAGAAGACTTTAGAGCACTCTGATTCGCTAATTCTCTATTTTCTCCCTCAAACAGAAGCTTCTTAATGTTCATCGTTCAACGTGTTTTCATTCTTTTAAATTAATTTTATTGTCTTCAGTGCATCAGACTTTGGAAAATGTCCAAACAGTAAGTGTAGAGATAAGAAAAAATACAAATTTAAAAGGAAATCCGTCTCCTTATCTCAGTCACTTGCTCTTTCTCTCTGTGTGTGTGTCTGTATGTGTCTGTCTCTGTCTGTATGTATTTTCTGTCTGGCTCAGTCTCCATCTGATTTGTGTCGTACGTCTGTCCTATCTATCCATCGCTTTCAATCTGCACATTTTCATCACTAACGAAGAGAAAGAAGACTGACACACCGCATTTTTGGCATGAGATTGTCTGCCGGGTTCCCCCTAACAGCACCCACAGTCCGGGGGAATCTTGGTCTTTTGTCGCTGGAGACCTCAGGCCTAAGGGCTTCGCCTCATTGCAAATGCATCAAGAGCCGCCGCAGTGACTCCAGGGCCCTAGATGGAATGCAACTCGTCGGCAAAAGTCAAGGTCTGAGACTTTGAATATTGAATAGTGTTGCTCCACACTGACTTTGCTAGTTAGCTCTGCCCATTATCCAGTCCATACAGGTGTTTGAAAAGTGTTGGTGCAAGGACACAACCTTTCCTCACCCTTGAATTGCAGGGAACAAGTTTGACAAACGCCCCACCACACTTTACAGCACTTTTCATTACTGGTATAGAAGATTGTTAGTAGGCTAAAATCTGCATCGGAATTCACCCTGAATCTCAGGTATTCATAGCTATTCCCGATGCACCGAGACAAAAACCTTCTTGAGGTCGATGTAGGCTGCAAGCAACACAGGACATAACTCACGATGGCTTCCACATTACGCGAAGCGTAGTATTCAGTCTATTGTAGACTTGCCAGGATTGAATCCAGACTACTCCAGTCTCTGATGCCTCAGTAGGTGGTCCGCGGATCTGTTTCAGAAGAATGTGGGCGAAATTTGCTCGTATGCTGAGCAGTGTTATACCACGGTAGTTTGCTACAGTACCAATGATCCCTTTTTTTTTTTTTTTTTTTTTTCCCTTTCCCATTCCAGAGAGGGATGATCATCCCCTCAACAGGTCAAGGGGAATGTGTAACCTACTGCTTGGATGGGAGTTAAGACTATATGCAAAAAGCCCAAGCCATAGTTTCCCACCCCCAGCCTTTAACTTCAGCAGGGATATAAACATATTCTTTCCAGCTTTCCCTCTCTTCAGCTTTGGAAATCGCCTCCTAACATCTGTTAGGGTAGGAAGGTTCCTTGCTGATGGGGTGGGTCCGGCCCAGGTATTGTGACATCGCTGCTTTCAAGCTAACTGTTGGAGGGTCTACCTGTACAATTTACTCAAATACGCAGCCCAACGTTCATGAACCCCCATCATGATCTGAGATGATCCATCCATCCGCTGATTGGAACTGCATCCTCTTGCGGAGGAGGGCTTAGAGTTCCGCTCTCTCAGGGGCTTGTAGTGCAGGGCGATGGTTGTTTACCAGAAATAGCCTTCACCTCCTCAGAAAGATTCCTGATTGCCATTCCTGAGTCCATGCGACATGCGTCATGGCCGCCAGTATCTCCAGGGTGATGGATTTCTGCCTTGCCTCGGCGTATGACAATGGACTCCTGAGCTGCTTCAGTGTTACAAACGCTTGAAGAACTCCTACAGAGCTCCTGGGTCCATCCGTTTTGTCAAGTCTGTGAATCAGTCAGAGACTGCCTGGTGAACCCTGCTCCTCTCTTAGTCTGTCCAAGTGAAACATCTTACGGTGGCCACTGGAGGGATGGAGAGTTTTTGAAGCGGAACGGCAGGGTAGCCACACCCACCTATGGTCAGTGCCACAGAAACTCAGCACGGCGGTAAACTCTACAGTCTGGAGGATCCTCCATCGCGTGCTAACAAGATGTTGTCGATTCTCCTTGGTCACTAACCGTATCGCTATAAAACCATGTCCATCGAAGCGGGTTGGGTGCTGCACCAGGAGCCCAGAGATCCTCATTCTCTGGGACCTAGCAAAGTCCCTGAGAAAGAGGCTGTTCTCTCTGCTGGGATCAGATCCCGAGCCATAGGCCAGCTCGGACAGCCAGATAACTGGATTGAAGTCGCCCAGAGTAACGCGAATACCTGTCTCAACTGCTATCAACCGATGTCACCTCGACTACCGAGGGCTGAAATCGCTGGGATGGCTATGGCTTACACCTTGTGGTGGTGAGGCTAGCAGTTTTTCCAGCTGCAAGCGAGAGGCATGGCAAGCACTTTAACCTATCCTAGCTACCAAACCATCGCTTCACATCACCTTGCGCATGAGAACCAACCACATAATGTATATATATATATATATATATATTATTTATATATATATATATATCTTATTATTATATATTGTATAAGCTATATATCATCTCTCTGTCTCTCTCTCTCTTTCCTCTTTCTCTCTTTCTCTCTCTCTCTCTCTCTCTCTCTCTCTCTCTCTCTCTCTCTTCCCTGTCTCCCTCTTACTCTTTCTCACTCTCTCTCTCTCCTCTTGTTTTTTGCTATCCCCTCTCTACCTTTTGTTTTCTTGTTTATTGATTATATTACGTATAGTATTTAAATTCTTAATTTAGGTTAAGTTAGAACGGTTAGGTTGGATTGCTAGGTTTAAGTTAAATCGTAGGTAGGTTAGGCTAGAAAAATTATGTTACGTTTAAGTTGCATATTCATTTTAGGTAGTAGGTTAGTTAATTTAGTTAAAAAGCTTATATAAGATTAAATCTTATGGATTGGTTAGGTTAAATCGTTAGTTTTAGGTTAAGTTACATTTAGTTTAAGATTTTGTTAGTTTCAATGTGATTTTAGGTAGAATCGTAAAGCAGGATTGTTATTTTATGGTAGAATTGTTAATTTAGGTTAGTTTTGAATCGTTATTTTTGGTTAGATTAGATTCTGGATTATATATATTAGGTCAGATTTGGTTAGCTTTAGTAGTTTTATGATAGTTTAGGCTTTGGTAGGGGGGGGGGGAGGGGGGGGGGGGGGGGGGGGGGGAGGGGGGGGGGGGGGGGGGGGGGGTTACAGTTAGATTAGGTCTGTCATATTTCGTATAGGTGTGGTTAGATTATTGAGATCTAGATTAGGTTAGGTTTTGGTTGGGTTATGTAATTTTCAGTTTGTTAGGTTTAGTTAGGTTCAGGTTAGGTCAGATTGATTTAGGTTGCACCAGTATGGGTTAGACTAGTTTCGATTAATTTTTAGGTTTCGTAAGTAACGTAAATTTATATTGTTTATGTAAATTTGTTTGACATGGTTTGGTTAAGTATAATTGTTAAGTTATGGTTATTTATAGGGAAGAATAGGTTGCAATTTATAGTTAGTTACATTGACATTATTTAGGTTTTAGATTAGGTAGGTTTGGTTAGTTTAGGTCAGGTTTTAGGTTAGAACAGTTCGTAATACTCAGGCATTAGATTAGTTTTTTATTTAATGTAGAAAGGTAAATCATTAATAAGGCGTTTGGTTTAGGTTAGATTACAGTTGGATAAGTTTAATTTAGGTTTAAATTGGGTAATGTTTAAATTGGATTAGATTAGGAGTTGGTTTAGGTTAGGTTAGCTCAGGTTTAGGTTAG
>NC_051429.1:1456625-1459125 GCF_015228065.2 Penaeus monodon | reverse complement strand
CAGGATTCATAGCTATTCCCGATGCACCGAGACAAAAACCTTCTTGAGGTCGATGTAGGCTGCAAGCAACACATGACCATACTCACGATGGCATTCCACATTACTCGAAGCGCTAGTATTCAGTCTATTGTGGACTTGCCAGGAGTGAATCCAGACTACTCCAGTCTCTGATGCCTCAGTAGGTGGTCGCGGATCTGTTTCAGAAGAATGTGGGCGAAAATTTTGCTCGGTATGCTGAGCAGTGTTATACCACGGTAGTTGCTACAGTCCCAATGATCCCCTTTCCCCTTCCAGAGAGGGATGATCATGCCCCTCAACAGGTCAAGGGGAATGGTACCAGACTGCTGGATGGGAGTTAAGACTATATGCAAGCCCCAAGCCATAGGTTCACACCCAGCCTTTAAATTCAGCAGGGATATCACATATGCTTTCAGCTTTCCCTCTCTTCACCTTGGAAATCGCCATCCTAACATCCGTTAGGGTAGGAGGTTCCTTGCTGATGGGTGGGTCCGGCACAGGTATTGTGACATCGCTTACTTTCAAGCTAACTGTTGGAGGGTCTACCTGGTACAATTGCTCAAAATACTCAGCCCAACGTTCACAAACCCCATCATGATCTGAGATGATCCATCCATCCGCTGATTGGACTGCAGTCCTCTGCGAGGAGGGCTTAGAGTTCAGCTCTCTCAGGGCTTGGTAGGCAGGGCGAGGGTTGTTTACCAAGAAATAGCCTTCAACCTCCTCAGAAAGATTCCTGATTGCCATTCAGCTGAGCCATGCGACATGCTTCAGTGGCCTCCATTATCTCCAGGGTGATGGATTTCTGCCTTGCCCTCGGCCGTATGACAATGGACTCCTGAGCTGCTTCGAGTGTTACGCGCTTGAAGAACTCCTACAGAGCAACTGGGTCCATCAGGTTGTCAAGTTCTGTGAATCAGTCAGAGACTGCCATGGTGAACCCTGCTCCTCTCTTAGTCTGTCCAAGTGAAACACCTTAGAGTGGCCACTGGAGGGATGGAGAGTTTTGAAGCGGACCGGCAGGGTAGCCACAACCAGCCTATGGTCAGTGCCACAGAACTCAGCACGGCGGTAAACTCTACAGTTCTGGAGGATCCTCCATCGCGTGCTAACAAGAATGTTGTCGATCTCCTTGGTCACTATACCCGTATCGCTATAACCATGTCCAGCGAAGCGGGTTGGAGTGCTGCTACCAGGAGCCAGACATCCTCATTCTCTGGGACCTAGCAAAGTCCCGGAGAAAGAGGCTGTTCTCTCTGCTGGGATCAGATCCCGAGCCATAGCCAGCTCGGTGACAGCCAGATACTGGATTGAAGTCGCCCAGAGTAACGCGAATACCTTGTCTCAATGCTATCAACCGATGTCACCTCGACTACCGAGGGCTGAAATCGGCTGGAGATGGCTATGGCTACACCTTGGTGGTGGTGAGGCTAGCCAGTTGTTTCCAGCTGCAAGCGAGAAGGCATGCAAGCACTTAACACTATCTAGGCTACCAAACCATCGCTTCACATCACCTTGCGCATGAAGAACCAACCCATAATATATATATAATATATATATATATATATATATATATATATATATATATATATATATATATATATATATTGTATAAGCTATATATCATCTCTCTGTCTCTCTCTCTCTTTCCCTCTTTCTCTCTTTCTCTCTCTCTCTCTCTCTCTCTCTCTCTCTCTCTCTCTCTCCCTGTCTCCCTCTTACTCTTTCTCACTCTCTCTCTCTCCCTCTTGTTTTTGCTATCCCTCTCTACCTTTTGTTTTCTTGATTTATTGATTTTATTACGTTATATTAGGTTAAAAAGCTTATATAAGTTAAAATCTTATGGATTGGTTAGGTTAAATCGTTATTTTAGGTTAGTTACATTTAGTTTAAGATTTGGTTAGTTTCAAATGGTGATTTAGGTAAGAATCGTAAGCTAGGATGTATTATGGTAATTGTTAATTTAGTTTAGTTTTGAATCGTTATTTTGGTTAAATTGATTCTGATTATATAGATTAGGTCAGATTTGGTTAGCTTAGTTAAGTTTAGGATAGTTTAGGCTTTGTTGGTAGGTTACAGTGATTAGGTTGGCAATTTCGTATAGGTGTAGGTAGATGTTGAGATAGATTAGTGTTGTTGGTGTGGTTTGAGGTTAGGTTGTTAGGTGGAGGTCAGATTAGATTTAGGTTAGACCAGTAGTTAGCTATTAGATTAATTTTAGGTTTCGTAAGGTAACGTAAGATTTATATTGTTATGTTAAAATTTTTTAGAATGGTTGGTTAAGTAAGAATTGTTAGGTTAGGTTATATTATAGGGATAGAAAGGTTGCAAATGATAGTTAGGTTACATTGACTTTATTAGTTAGATTAGGTAGGTTTAGGTTAGGTTAGGTCAGGTTAGTTAGAAAAGTTCGGTAATCTCAGGCAATTAGATTAGTTTTATTTAAATAAGAGTAAATCAGTATAAGGTTGGTTTAGGTTTA
>NC_051429.1:1441625-1451625 GCF_015228065.2 Penaeus monodon | reverse complement strand
ATTACTGTAAATATACCATACGAAAACATGTTACTTATATGCCAACCTTATCTTTCTTATGTCTTTATGTCTGGCTTCAATGGCTTCTTCGGATGCTTGGCCAACGGGTATACAGAGCATGACGTGTGCTCCATGAATCAACATCTTATGCACAGAGACTGGCGTGTTGTACCATTTGTAGTTAGCTACATATAGCTTAGCAGTTGCCTCGGCATATAATTCATAAGCACGTGCATCAATTGTAAATCCGGAATTTAATGCAATTAGCAAGACCCAAAACCTCCGGATTATCTCACCATCAACTCCAGTTATTCTGGCTACAGAAGCCCACTCTTTAAAAAACTTCCTCGCAGTGTTGCCGTTATTGGTGTTACCACTGCCTTGGTATGGTAGATCGACATTTATGTGGAGTTCATCTTTCAGTTCTTTCTGAACTGTTTTCAGCTGCCATAGCATCATGAGCTTCCTTTCCTTGAACCCTCCATGTTTTTAGCTGCATTCTGTAGGCAATATGCAGACCACACTCCATGTAATTTATGTACAGATGCAGTGGGGAGATGCTGTGTTTTATATAGTCATCAGCAACACCCTTTTCTTTTATATGATTTAAATTGTTCATTTGTGATGACTTCGTGGCGGGCAAGCAGAGGTAGCATGACGAAGATGATCGATTACCTGATAAGGCTTTGACACACCTTGCCGTTAACCATGGTAGGTGTGGGTTGTGATAATGAAGTGAGTTGTGATACTTATGTGAGTTGTGAGTGCCATATTGTGATGCCGCCATATACAGGATATGATGACAATATTATCGTACCTATATTGTGATAATTATATGATTATATTATATATATACTGCCTTTTGTGTGATATGTTACACCATGTGAAATATAGAAGATTATGTTTAGTTTATATTGCTGTGTAGCATATCGCCTATGTAAAAGAGTGAGATTCTCTGTATAATTTGTAGAGTATAATATTTTATTTTGTGTCTGTAGTCACACGTCTGGCAGTAGCACTCTCAGGCAGAAGCTGACGCGTGGTGCACAGGACTATGAAGAACTCTCTTTTATTTTTGTCAGAGCTGATCTCCAATGAACCTACTTTAGTCTTAATTGGTGTGTTCTTCTCCCTCAAGCATCGTAGAGAAACACCAAACAAACATATATACGAACACGACACAGTGAGTATACAAACATGGCGCAGTGATCCAGTTATTCAGTTCTGACGCCAGCCTCGTGCCCCGTTCCCCTCGTGGCCGCTCAGTAAACAACCCGCTCCGGAGTGATTTTCATTAGTGCAGTGAATTGTGGTGTTATAGTGAAGTGTAGTGCTGTAGCTATAGTGTTAGTGCAGTGCTATTTTTAGCAGCATAAGGGAGCCGAATCGAAGCATATTGAAGATTGTAGGAGTGAGACATATTCCTGCACTCTCTGCGACGCTTCGTGAGCGACTGATTCTCTCGCGTCGCGGCTCGCCTACCCGCCCGTGCCCGGCGTGACGTCACGGCAATGCCACGCACACACACTCACTCCCCCACACTGCATGGACGGAATTTCACCGGATTTGCGCCGAATTTGCTGTATTATCTTCACACCCTTACCACGGTACCATGGGTAAAGGAAAGAAACCGCAAGAGGCCAGTAAGAGCGACCCGGAGAAACCAGACTCTAGCCTTGAAGAGTCTGAAGGAGCCAGTGCCAGCATCCCACCTCCCACAGATATTACTACATTGCTCCAGTGGATAATACAGAGGGATGAAAAGAGGGAAGAAGCACGTCGGAAGGAGGAGGAATATCGTTACAGGCGTGAGGAAGCCCGTCGGATGGAAGAAGCCCGTCGGAAGGAAGAGGAAGCCCGTCGGAAGGAAGAAGAAGCCCGTCGGAAGGATGAGGAAGCTGCCCGTTTTCAGGAGCTGATACATCGCCTCACTCCCCAGCAGCCCGTAGATTCAACTGCGAGTTCGCCAGTGAGCAATTCTGCTGCATCCAACGCTTCTCACACTCCGCCGACCCCGAAGGCAACAATCCAACCTGCGAAAATATTACCAGCCGTTGCAAGTCCCCAACATTTCCGGGAATGGAAGCGCGAATGGTCCGATTATGCTGTCATGGTGGATCTCCTCAGTCTGCCATCATCAAAGCAGCATATACAGCTACACATGTGCCTTACACCTGAGATGCGACGGGTGCTGGAGCACAAGTTAAACGTGCCCGCAGACCCAACATACTCAGTAGATGATGTACTGACAAAGCTCGAGGAGCATATAAAAAATGCCAGTAATGAGGCGCTGCGACGGAAGGCCTTCTCCGAGTGCAAGCAAGCAGACGGCGAGTGCTTCGATGTCTTTTGGATACGGCTGAAAATCTTGTCACAGGAGATAGACCTTTGCAAGGCTCAGGACCATACATGCTGTGAGCAATGGATGAAACACGGCATACTAATGGGTATACGTGATGAGGAACTTACCCAGAAGCTCATTCAGATGGACTGTTTGGCGACATTGCAAGATGTTTTGGAGAAATGCAGGTCACATGAATCATCAAAGACAGCATTATCTGCTTTGAGGGACACAGTTTCATCACGCGCTGTTTCTCAATATAAAAGAGATAAAAAGGCTGCCCTGAAGCTGAAGTCTAAGATGAGACCTAGCTCACCTATGCCTAGTAAAGTCTGCAACTGCTGTGGTCGTCAACATGAAAAAGGTCTATGCAGAGCCACTACTTCCATATGTCGTGCTTGTGGCAAGAAAGGCCATTGGAATTTTACTGCAAAGTGTCCTGCCAGAAATTCCAGATGCGAGGTCTCCAATCGGCAGGGACACTTTGATAAATGCTGCCCAAAGAAACGGAAGGCTAAGTAGACAAAAGAAGAGGACACAAACCAGAACTTGAAAGTAGTAAGTTCTGTATCCCCTTCAGTGTCACATGCCAGGAGTGTCACCTCTACTGCACGACCTAAACCTCAGCCTTCCCCTAAAGTCTGCGTATCTATTCGGCATAATGATTCATCGGGTAGTCTTCCCATCATCCCTGACACAGGTGCAAGCACAACTGTCATTGGACTCAAGCATCTTAGTAGTCTTGGACTTTCACAAGAAGACTTGGCACCACCGGCAGAGACATTTACTACAATGCAGATGGGTCACAGATGCCACCAGTGGCTGGATCATTTTGTGGAACCATCACCTATGGCGACCGTTCGACTACATGTTGGATTGATGTACAGCCTTCGCTTACGACCCCGCTGCTCTCTTGGAAGGAGTGCAAGGATTTGGGGATTGTTCCAGGACTATTTCCCAAGGCAAATGTCGAATGTGCACATGGCCAATCGAGACCATGGGTCGGATAGTACGCCAGTATTGAACCCCTCTCAGTTGCTGCCTTTACCGCTGGACCAGTTGAAGTTACCTGAAGAAGCAAGGAAGTATTTCCTGCATCAGTATGCAGACATCTTGGTGAAGAAGGACGACTTGCAGTCAGGGCCACTCAAGACGATGATTGGCCCACCCATGAGAATTCATCTGCAGGATAATGCTACGCCCTTCGCAATTCACACACCAAGAATGATTCCTTTGGCTTTTCAGGAACCAACGAGAAAGGAGCTTGAGTCATTAGTGACCCAAGGCATCTTGAAGCCAGTAGAGGATGAACCATCAGATTGGTGTCATCCAATGGTTGTTGTCCCAAAAGTAAATGGTGGTGTTCGCATTACCATTGACCTGTCAAAACTCAACAGGCAAGTTTCTCGCCCTGCCCACCCTTCTCCGACGCCATTTACAGCCATCAGAAGTATCAGTCCACGGTCGAAATTCTTCACAACTGTGGATGCTCTTTGTGGTTATTGGCAACTACCCCTGCATGAGGACGATCAACACCTGACTACATTTATCACTCCTTATGGACGTTTCAGGTATTGTCGTGGCCCCATGGGTTTTGCTGCAACAGGAGACGCCTTTTGTCTCCGAGGTGACAGGGCACTTCAGGGAGTGACGAACTGCATCAAAGTTGTGGATGACATTCTCCTACATGATGAGGACTACATCTCACACCTTCAACGAGTAAATGAAGTCCTATCAAGGTGTCGTCAGCACGGGATAACACTTAATGCAGAGAAGTTCATTGTGGCTGCATCTGAGGTCAGCTTCTGTGGGTACAAACTATCAAGATATGGTATTGAAGCAGACCCAGAGAAGGTGAGGGCCATCACAGAGTTTCCTACCCCTGTGAACTTAACAGATCTTCGGTCATTTATGGGCTTGGTAAATCAACTGGCTGAGTTTACACCCAAGATTTCGACCACTGCAGCGCCGCTCCGCCCACTGATGAGTCCAAGAAGAGCTTTTACTTGGACAGCAGACCACACCAAAGCTTTTATTGACACTAAACAAGCTTTGTCAAAGCCACCCATACTCGCGACGTTTGATCCAGCTCTTCCTACCATTCTGCAGACCGACGCCTCTAGACTCTATGGCCTCGGCTATGTGTTGCTGCAGGACCACGGTGCTGGAAGATACAAGATGGTGCAATGTGGATCTCGTTTCTTGATGGACACAGAAACACGGTATGCGACCATCAAATTGGAAATGCAAGCTGTCGTTTGGGCTATCAGCAAGTGCAAGTTCTATCTTCGTGGACTTCAGCACTTCAGTTTGATGACAGATCACCGTCCATTGGTTCCTATTTTGAACCATTATTCTCTGAATGCTATTGAAAATCCTCGCCTCCAGCGCATGAAGGATAGAATTGCACCCTACATTTTTACTGTAATGTGGTGTGCAGGTAAGGAGTTGTGCATTCTTGATGCCCTCTCCCGGTCACCTGTGAGTCACCCAACGGTGGAAGATGGTACCTTCAATACTGAGATGGACACTTCTGTCAAGATTGCAGGCTTTGCATGCTGTCAAATCTTTTCATGCATCAGACACTATAGACGAGCAAGAGGATCTCTTCATGGAAGAATTGCGTATGGCTGCATCTAAGGATGCCTCATATGAAGAATTGCTGCAACATGTAAAGTCAGGGTTCCCCAATGACCGCTACAACCTGCCAAGTACCCTGCGTCCGTACTGAAAATTCGCAATGAGTTGTACAACGATGGTGACTTGGTGCTGTATGGACCTAGAGTGGTTGTCCCTGCTTCTTTACGCCGTAGCACCCTGGCTCGCCTGCATGATTGTCACTCCAGTGTAGAAGCTACAAAGCGTCGTGCACAGCAGACAGTCTTTTGGCCAGGCATTAATGCAGACATAGTAAATATCGTTCATACCTGTGAACCATGCCAGCGCCTACAGCCTAGCCAGCAACAGGAGCCGTTGCTGTTAGAAGACAAACCCACAAGACCATTCATGTCTGTATCAGCTGACATTTTCAGTGTTGCTGGAAAACACTTTTTGGTGTATGTTGACAGACTTTCTGGATGGCCTGTTGTCAGGCCATCCAGAGAAATAATGCAACAAGTGCTTCAACGATTAGAATCTTTCGGCACATGTTTCTGTGATCTTGGTGTCCCCGTTCGCCTGCACACCGACGGTGGACCCCAGTTCTCCAGCCGAGAATTTGCTACATTTCTTCAGCGATGGGGAGTGCGTCATGTCATGTCAAGTCCCCATTACCCACAGTCCAATGGGCATGCAGAGGCTGCTGTGAAGAAATTCAAGTATCTGATCATGAAGACAGCACCAAACGGGAATATTGACTATGAGGAGTTCGACAGAGGCTTACTGGAATTGCGTAACGCCCCAAATTTCACTGGTCGTTCTCCTGCTCAAGTTCTGTTTGGTATGCCCCTTCGCTCTTGTGTGCCTGCCCACTCTAGTGCCTTCATGAAGGAGTGGCAGACCAAGGCTGAAGACTGCGACCGTCGTGCTGCAGTACGAGCCAAGGACGTGAAGACCCGCTATGACACTCGCGCCCACTCACTTTCCAAGTTAACAGTTGGGGCGCATGTGCGAATCCAGGATCCCACATCCAAGCATTGGGATAAGGTTGGCACTGTCATGGGTATTGGCAAATCTCGTGATTATCACATCAGGCTTCCAAGTGGCCGTATACTGTGGCGCAATCGACGCTTCCTGTGCCCTACACAGCTCATGATTGGACATTCAACTGATTTGGAAGAACAGCTGTCAGATGATGCACCTGGATCTTCCACCCCATCTGTGCCTGTTGAACCTCGACGTTCGGAACGTATCAAATCAAAGTCCGTTCAAGACTCCCGCTAGTGAACGTAAAGGGGGGAGGGAGATGTGGGTTGTGATAATGAAGTGAGTTGTGATACTTATGTGAGTTGTGAGTGCCATATTGTGATGCCGCCATATACAGGATATGATGACAATATTATCGTACCTATATTGTGATAATTATATGATTATATTATATATATACTGCCTTTTGTGTGATATGTTACACCATGTGAAATAGAGAAGATTATGTTTAGTTTATATTGCTGTGTAGCATATCGCCTATGATGTTATGTGTAATTTCAATGCCGGTTTCAGTGGTTGACTGAAGTACAGAAATTTCACTAGAAATACTAGAAAACTCTTTTCTCGTTAATTCAGGTGTTTCTTTGGCAAACTGCAAATGGAGAGGTTGACAATAAATTGGAGATGATGGGGCTGGGTTCTGCCACACTATGATGTTAGTGTCCTGCACCTTTATAGTGATATGGCAAATGAAGGTGGCGAACAATTATGACTCGGTAGCTGTGTCTATTCCACTAGCTGGCAATGAATATAGAGCTTGACCCCCGCTACCATCAAATCCATACTTTGTAATCATTTCATGTTTACGTTCGAGATAACTTGGCAATAACTCTGAATTTACTTTATTTAATATTTTTGTTGGTCGAGTTGGAGACGTGAGAGTAGCTTCTTTACATAATTTAGCAGCATCTTTTTTCCCACACTCCCGCAGTTTCATTTGCACAGCATAGGCAAGCTGATCTCCTGAACAATTCTTCCTCAACTCCTCTGTTTTCCTCCTTTTGGTCCTTTCACTCTGCATTATATCAAATTCGTTCTCTGCTCTCCTACTTCTCTTCTCATGATCTGTGGGAAAAGACGAATAATGTCAGACATATTTGATACACGATCTAGACTACTCGAACATATACAAGGTTTCTATAAAATAGACAATATCATACAGTATACATCAAATGATAACATTACCTTGGTCAAAACTGTCGTCTTCTGTGTCAAGAACTAGGGTGACGTCAAGCCAGTTTTTATTTGGAGAAAAGAATCTATTATTTGTGCGCTTTGCTTTAGTCCAGCACCTAAGATATTCATCTCGCATATATTTTTCCTTGCTTCCTTCATAGCACGATGATGATTATTGACAGCTTGATGATTTTTTATTTCTGTTTGTAAAACCATGTCAAAAGTTTGTTCTTTACTTTCTGCCAGATATTTTGTTATAGTTATTCTTCTAGACTCGCCATCTGTAAAAAAAATAAGTTGGGTACACATCAACCAAGTAATAAATGTTAAAGTTACTCGTTATATAAGTTTTCTTTTTTTCAGAGAAAATATAGGGGAAACTATTATAAAATATTCAAATATCGGACTGTATAAGAACTTGACAAGTAATAATTAATATTTGGCAAATACAGGTAATTTCCATTCCAGATATATTCATACAATCCATACAATTCGTACCTTGGACAAGATTGTTGAATACTGAAGAAAATCGTGATGTTACCGGCATAGAAAACGTAAACACTCGCTGGATGATACGGGATATCCACAACATGGGGCTTGGTGGGAAATTCAAAACTTCCAACACAAAATGTGTTTGCAGTTGAACGGTGGTGGATTATGGCACCTAGTTACTTGCTTTTCAGAGAGTTTAAATTATCGCGGCAATGTTAATCTATGCACAAACACCTATCTCGTGTAGATATTTGGTGTTAATTTTCTGATATTAGTATATGTATAAATTCAATAAATGTGCAACCAATTTATATGTTATATGATAACTAAGCATGCAAATATTATATTGTGAATCTTTCGCACCGATGATAACATCCGCTGTATGGCTTCTATTTACCATATTCTTACATCATAAGAACATTTTCTTATTTGGCCAAGAAATGGCTTTCTTGGACCACTGTGCGACGGGGGCGCATGGCCGTATCCACCCTTCGTTTCCATCCACGAGGGTCCCTCGATGCGAGTCTCCAGGCAGGCCCTCAGCCCATCTCTAATTCCTCGCGGCAGGTCTCATTCAGCTTCTCAAGCCATGACGTCCTGGGTCATCCCACAGGCCTCCTCCATCCAGGATTGTCTCGCAAAGATACAACCTGATGAGCAGGGTCATCCATAGGGAAACGAGCTAGGTGCCCATTTAGCCTGAGTTGGCGATCCCGGATTATGCAAGAATCTTGGTCTTGGTCCAGGAGACCTACAAGCCTAGGGGCTTTGCCTCACTTCTAAATGCATCAAGAGCTGCCACCAGTGACTCTAGGGACTCAGATAGGATAGCAACATCATCGGCAAAGTCTAGGTCAGAGATCTTGATATTGCCTAGTGTTGCTCCACACTGACTTTGGTTAGTAGCTCTGCCCATTATCCAATCCATACAGGTGTTGAAAAGTGATGGCGCAAGGACGCAGCCTTACCTCACCCCTGAATTAACAGGGAAGAGGTCTGACAGACCCTGCCACACTGAACAGCACTTTCAGTACCAGTATAAAGACTTGCTATTAAGGTCAATAATCTCCATTAGAATTCCCCTGAGTCTCAGGATCTCCCATAGCGATTCCCGATGCACCGAGTCGAGCGCCTTCTTGAGGTCGATGTAGGCTGCGAGGAACCCACGACCAAACTTGCGATGGCGTTCCACGATTACTCGTATATGGTCTATTGTGGACTTGCCAGGAGTAAATCCAGACTGCTCCGGTCTCTGATGCCTCAGTAGGTGGTTACGAATCCGTCTCAGAAGAATGTGGGTGAAAACTTTGCCTGGTTTGTTGAGAAGTGTAATGCCACAGTAGTTGCTACAATCTCATCGATCCCCTTTCCCCTTCCAGAGAGGGATGACCACGCCCCTCAGCAGGTCAGGGGAATGGTACCAGACTGCCAGATGGCAGTCAGGACTGTATGCAGGCCCCGTGCCATAGGTTCACCCCCAACCTTTAGCAGTCAGCAGGGATATCGCATATACTTGCAGCTTTCCCAACCTTCAGCTTGGAAATCGCCATCCTAACCTCTGTTAGGGTAGGAGGTTCCATGCTGATGGGTGGGTCCGGCACAGGTACTGCGACATCGCTTGCATCCAAGCTAACTGCTGAAGGGTCTACTTGATACAACTGCTCAAAATACTCAGCCCAATGTTCACGAATCCCAACATGATCTGAGATCCGTCCATCCACTGAATGGACTGCAGTCATCTGCGAGGAGGGCTTAGAGTACAACCTTCTTAGGGCTTGGTAGGCAGGGTGAAGGTCATTTACCAAGAAATGGCCTTCAACCTCCTCTGCAAGATTCCTGATGAACTGTTCCTTGTCCCTTCTCAGCAGTGACTGAGCCCTACACACCATGGAGCGACGCAAGAATTGATTACCATTCAGCCGAGTCATACGACACACTTCAGTGGCCTCTAGAGTCACCGGGGAGATAGTGTTCTACCTTGCCTTTGGGCGTACGCTAATGGACTCCTGGGCTGCTTTGAGTGTTACGTGCTTGAAGAGCAACTGGGTCCATCAGGTTGTTGAGTTCTGTGAATTGGTCAGAGACTGCCATGGTGAACCCATGGGCACATACCTCCTCCCTTAGTCTGTCCAAGTGAAACACCTTGGTGTGGCCACTGAAGGGACAGGGGATTTTGAAGTGGACCGGTAGGGTAGCCACAACCAGCCTATGATCAGCACCACAGAACTCGGCACTCTGGTAAATTCTGCAATTCTGGAGGATCCTCCATCGCATGCTAACAAGAATGGGTCGATCTCCTTGGCCATTGTAACCATATCGCTGTACCTCTCTGGGACTTAGCAAAGT
>NC_051429.1:1426152-1429838 GCF_015228065.2 Penaeus monodon | reverse complement strand
ATTAGGCCCTAGGCAGACAAGGCTGAAGACTGGACCGTCGTGCGCAGTACGAGCCCAAGGACGTGAAGACCCTATGACACTCGCGCCCACTCATTTTCCAAGTTAACAGTTGGGGCGCATGTGCGAATCCAGGATCCCACATCCAAGCATTGGGATAAGGTTGGCACTGTCATGGGTATTGGCAAATCTCGTGATTATCACATCAGGCTTCCAAGTGGCCGTATACTGTGGCGCAATCGACGCTTCCTGTGCCCTACACAGCTCTTGATTGGACATTCAATGATTGGAAGAACAGCTGTGCGATATGCACCTGGATCTTCCACCCCATCGTTGCTGTTAACCTCGACGTTCGAACGTATCAATCAAAGTCCGTTCAAGACTCCGCTAGTGGAACGTAAGGGGGGAGGGAGATGTGGGTTGTGATAATGAAGTGATTTGTGAATACTTATGTGAGTTTGTGAAGTGCCTATTGTGATGCCGCCATATACAGGATATGATGAATATTATCGTCCTATATTGTGATAATTAATAGTGATTATAAAAAATTATATATATACTACTGCCTTTTGTGTATATTTCACACCATGTGAAATAGAGAAAGATTATGTTTAGTTTACATTGCTGTGTAGCATATCGCCTATGATAGTATGTGTAATTTCAAATTGCCGGTTCAGTGGTTGACTGAAGTACAGAAATTTCACTAGAATACATAGAAACCTCTTTTTCGTTAATTCAGGTGTTTCTATTGGCAAACTGCAAATGGAAGGTTTGACATAATTGGAGATATGGGGCTGGGTTCTGCCACACTATATGTTGAGGTCCTGCATTTATAGTGATATGGCATGAAGGTGGCTAACAATTATGACTCGGTAGCTGTGTCCTATTCCATAGCTGGCAATGATATAGAGCTTGTACCCCGCTACCTTTCATAATCCATACTTTGTAATATTCATGTTTACTTCGAGATAACTGGCAATAACTTCTGAATTTACTTTTTTTTAATATTTTTGTTGGTCGAGTTGGAGACGTGAGAGTAGGCTTTCTTTACATAATTTAGCAGCATCTTTTTTCCACACTCCCGCAGTTTCATTTGCACAGCATAGCAAGCTGATCTCCTGAACATTCTTCCTCAAACTCCTCTGTTTTCCTCCTTTTGGGTCCTTCACTCTGCATTATATCAAATTCGTTCTCTGCTCTCCTACTTCTCTTCTCATGATCTGTGGGAAAAGACGAATAATGTCAGACATATTTTGATACACGATCTAGACTACTCGAACATATACAAGGTTTCTATAAAATAGACAATATCATACAGTATACATCAAATGATAACATGTACTTGGTCAAAACTGTCGTCTTCTGTGTCAAGAACTAGGGTGACGTCAAGCCAGTTTTTATTTGGAGAAAAGAATCTATTATTTGTGCGCTTTGCTTTAGTCCAGACACTAAGATATTCATCTCGCATATATTTTTCCTTGCTTCTTCATAGCACGATGATGATTATTGACAGCTTGATGATTTTTTATTTCTGTTTGTAAAACCATGTCAAAAGTTTGTTCTTTACTTTCTGCCAGATATTTTGTTATAGTTATTCTTCTAGACTCGCCATCTGTAAAAAAAATAAGTTGGGTACACATCAACCAAGTAATAAATGTTAAAGTTACTCGTTATATAAGTTTTCTTTTTTTCAGAGAAAATATAGGGGAAACTATTATAAAATATTCAATATCGGACTGTATAAGAACTTGACAAGTAATAATTAATATTTGGCAAATACAGGTAATTTCCATTCCAGATATATTCATACAATCCATACAATTCGTACCTTGGACAAGATTGTTGAATACTGAAGAAAATCGTGATGTTACCGGCATAGAAAACGTAAACACTCGCTGGATGATACGGGATATCCACAACATGGGGCTTGGTGGGAAATTCAAAACTTCCAACACAAAATGTGTTGCAGTTGAACGGTGGTGGATTATGGCACCTAGTTACTTGCTTTTCAGAGAAGTTTAAATTATCGCGGCAATGTTAATCTATGCACAAACACCTATCTCGTGTAGATATTTGGGTTTGTTAATTTTCTGATATTAGTATATGTATAATTCAATAAATGTGCAACCAATTTATATGTTATATGATAACTAAGCATGCAATATTATATTGTGAATCTTTCGCACCGATGATAACATCCGCTGTATGGCTTCTATTTACCATATTCTTACATCATAAGAACATTTTCTTATTTGGCCAAGAAATGGCTTTCTTGGACCACTGTGCGACGGGGGCGCATGGCCGTATCCACCCTTCGCTTCCATCCACGAGGGTCCCTCGAGGCGAGTCTCCAGGCAGGCCCTCAGCCCATCTCTAATTCCTCGCGGCAGGTCTCATTCAGCTTCTCAAGCCATGACGTCCTGGGTC
The DNA here is from genome assembly GCF_015228065.2 of Penaeus monodon. Taxonomy (NCBI): domain Eukaryota; kingdom Metazoa; phylum Arthropoda; class Malacostraca; order Decapoda; family Penaeidae; genus Penaeus; species Penaeus monodon. The sequence continues at coordinate 1,427,414 of NC_051429.1, read as the reverse complement.
ATCCCACAGGCCTCCTCCATCCAGGGTTGTCTCGCAAAGATACAACCTGATGAGCAGGGTCATCCATAGGGAAACGAGCTAGGTGCCCATTTAGCCTGAGTTGGTGATCCCGGATTATGCAAGAATCTTGGTCTTGGTCCAGGAGACCTACAAGCCTAGGGCTTTGCCTCACTTCTAAATGCATCAAGAGCTGCCACCAGTGATCTAGGGACTCAGATAGGATAGCAACATCATCGGCAAAGTCTAGGTCAGAGATCTTGATATTGCCTAGTGTTGCTCCACACTGACTTTGGTTAGTAGCTCTGCCCATTATCCAATCCATACAGGTGTTGAAAAGTGATGGCGCAAGGACGCAGCCTTACCTCACCCCTGAATTAACAGGGAAGAGGTCTGACAGACCCTGCCACACTGAACAGCACTTTCAGTACCAGTATAAAGACTTGCTATTAAGGTCAATAATCTCATTAGAATTCCCTGAGTCTCAGGATCTCCCCATAGCGATTCCCGATGCACCGAGTCGAGCGCCTTCTTGAGGTCCGATGTAGGCTGCGAGGAACCCACGACCAAACTTGCGATGGCGTTCCACGATTACTCGTATATGGTCTATTGTGGACTTGCCAGGAGTAAATCCAGACTGCTCCGGTCTCTGATGCCTCAGTAGGTGGTTACGAATCCGTCTCAGAAGAATGTGGGTGAAAACTTTGCCTGGTTTGTTGAGAAGTGTAATGCCACAGTAGTTGCTACAATCTCATCGATCCCCTTTCCCCTTCCAGAGAGGGATGACCACGCCCCTCAGCAGGTCAGGGGAATGGTACCAGACTGCCAGATGGCAGTCAGGACTGTATGCAGGCCCCGTGCCATAGGTTCACCCCCAACCTTTAGCAGTCAGCAGGGATATCGCATATACTTGCAGCTTTCCCAACCTTCAGCTTGGAAATCGCCATCCTAACCTCTGTTAGGGTAGGAGGTTCCATGCTGATGGGTGGGTCCGGCACAGGTACTGCGACATCGCTTGCATCCAAGCTAACTGCTGAAGGGTCTACTTGATACAACTGCTCAAAATACTCAGCCCAATGTTCACGAATCCCAACATGATCTGAGATCCGTCCATCCACTGAATGGACTGCAGTCATCTGCGAGGAGGGCTTAGAGTACAACCTTCTTAGGGCTTGGTAGGCAGGGTGAAGGTCATTTACCAAGAAATGGCCTTCAACCTCCTCTGCAAGATTCCTGATGAACTGTTCCTTGTCCCTTCTCAGCAG
>NC_051429.1:1418652-1421152 GCF_015228065.2 Penaeus monodon | reverse complement strand
GTAAAATTACATATAATATATATATTATTATTATTATTAAAAATTTTTTATATATATTGTTGTTGTTGTATATATATATATTTTAATAATATTATATATTATATATATATATTTATAATTACTATATATCATCTTTTTTTTTTGTTATATTTATATATATTTTAAATTGTTAATTTTATAATATATAAAATTTTAATATTTTTATTATATATATATATATAAAAAAAAATATATTTATTTATATGGAAAGTTATTTATTTTATATATATTATTAAAAAAATTTTATGTTAGATAATGTGTTTTTATTTTATTTATTATTAAAAAATATAAATTTATATATATATTATATTATATATGTGGTGTGTGTTGTGTGTTGTGTGTGTTGTGTGTGGTGTGGGTTTTCTGTTTGTTGTGTGTGTGTGGGTGTGTGTGTGTGGTTTATATATTTATTATATTTTATTATAATATAATTTTTTATATATATTTTTTAAAGTTTTTTATTACATAACATAATTTTTTTATTACCCACACACATTTATTAAAATATTATATTAATAATTTTTATTTTATTAAAAATTATAAAAATTAAAATTTAATATTTATTAATTATAATTTTATGTATTTAATATATTTATATATAATAATATATTTTATTTTATATATTAAAATAAAATACTGTGTGGGTGTGTGTGTGTGTGGTTTGGGGATATATATATAAATATTAATATTTTTTTATTTTATATATTATATATTATATTTTATATATTATTTATATTACTATAATAATTATATATATCACACATTAATTAAAATTTATTTTAAATAATTATAATTAATTTTTTATAATTTAAATTTCATTATTTTTTATATATATTTATTTTCATATAATTATTTATTTAATATTTTTTATTATATATTATATATTAAAATATATTATAATATATTATATTAAATTTATATATATATTTATTTAAAGTTATTAAATTTTAAATATATATTAATATGTTAAAATTTTTATTATATATATTTTTTAAAAAATTTTTTAAAATTTATTTTTTTTATAATTTTATTTTTTGATTTTTTTTATTATTTTTTAAATTTTTTATTTATATTTATATTTTTTTTATTTTGCCCCACCAACACACACCCCCACACCACACACCAAAAACCCCCCCAAACCCCCCCACCCCCCCACCCACACCCCAAATTTAATATTTTATTTATTATATTTTTATTATTTATATTTATTATTATCTTTTATTATTAAAATTTTTAAATTTAAAAAAATTTAATTTTTGCCCTTTAATGTTTATAAAATTTTTTTTTTTTAATTTTTTTTTATTTTAAAATTTTTTGTTTTTTTTTTTATATTTTTTTTTTATTTTTTTTTTTTATTATTTTATTTTATATTTTATTTTTTTTTATTATTTCTTTTTTATTATGTCATATTTTATTTTATATATATTTATATATTATATATATATATATTTTACCCCCGCTGGGGGGAAAGGGGGTTGTCCCTACCACCCCGCAAGTAAGGGGGTTTGGGGCCCCCCTGGGAAACTGTAGTCCTTTCAATAAATCTAGTTTTTTTTTGTGAGTTTTTTTATTGTATCAAAACGGGAAAAGTGTTTTTGTATAGATTATGCCAATAATATATTATATATATAATATATATATATATATAAATGTAGTTTTTTTTTCTTCTTTTTTTTCTTTCTTTCTTTTTGTATAATATATATAATATGGAAAAAAAATATTACTATATATTTTTTTTCTCTACTATAGCTATCTTTTTTAGCTAGCTAGCTAATTATTGTTACCTATCTACTACTATCTAAAAATATATATGTGTGTGTGTGGTGTGGGTGTGGATGTATTTGTGGTGTAATGTATTAATATATATTATATATTATATATATAATTATAATATAATAGTATTATATATATAGTTTATATAAATAATTATAATATAAAATATTATATATATAATATAATATATATATTTATATATTATATTTTAATATATAGATATAGAATAGATATAGATATAGATATAGATATATATATATAAATTTTATAATATATATATATAATATATAATATTTTATAGTTTTAATATTATTTTTAATTATAACATATAGTGTGTGTCTTGTTTGTGTGTATGTATTATCGTGAGTGTGGGCTGTTTTTGTTTATATATACATACTACTACATATTAATATATAATATATTATATATAATATATATATATATATAATTTTTTATTATATATATTAAATATATAACACACACACACACACAATATATATTATATAATATTAAATATATAAATATATATATATATATATAAATATATATTATATATTATTTTATTATATTATATATAATATAAAATATAAAAATAATATATATATATAATAATTATATATAATATATTTTATATAATATAATATATAATATAAAATGTGTGTGGTGCCTGTGTGCTTATGTGTGTGTG
>NC_051429.1:1407866-1418552 GCF_015228065.2 Penaeus monodon | reverse complement strand
CTAAAACTAATTAAACAAGAACCAGTGAAATATAACAATGTACCTTTAATCAATCTTACATAACCTAAAACTAATTAAAATTGAGGGATACATAACTGGTAACCTATGGATAAAGACCAAGTGAGTGAGGTATATAGACGAAATTTTGGGTCATTCTAACTTCACATCCCTTGCGCTCATTATAACAGTCTCACATTCATACATTCACAAACACACACAGAGGGAGGCACACACACACACAGGCGCGCACACAGACACACACACACACACACACACACACACACAGGCACACACACACCCACACACAAATATACTCATTACACTGGCGCACAAAGACACATACACACACGATTCAAGGCTGAAAGAATCTTCATTATACTTCCAGAGGGAATTTCACATATACAATGAGAACACAAGGACATTGAACTGTCCACTTTCGTTTTAGAGAGTTTTGTTACATACAAATGCCTCTACGTGTGCTCAGCGAGCAGTTCGCCCTATTGACCAATCTTGATTTTCCCATTCCTGAATTGGCGGGAAAAATATTTACTTTTTATTTTGATTTTTTATCTATTTTATTTTATATTTTATTATTATTATCATTTGTACTATTAATATTGTCATTGTTATTATTCTTATTCATATTATGACTACTAAATTGTTATAAAATATTAATAACACCAAAGACAATATAATAATAGAAATGAAGCTTTAAAAAAAGGAAAAGGGAAGACAGATGAGATTGGTAAGACTAACAGCTGACTCCTTGGTGACTAAGCCCTTGTAGTGTCATTTATGTGTAAAAACAACTGATAAACTTATTCTTACCACCCGCTTACTTTGGGTTAATACTATGACTACACAGTGTTCAATTTATTCTACATTGCTTCATTCTTAACCTGCTATTGCTTAGTATAAATTTTAAACAGTTTAAATTAAATCGAAATCTTGGCACATGTTATGTAACCAACCTGTGTGTACTTCGTACCACTGACGTTACCACAGGATGACGTCAATAAAACATGGTGTTTTGAAGGTTGTAGAATTTTATCTTAGACGCTTCATGTATTGTTTGTATCCGTTTTATCCATTTATTCTGTGATTATGTTTGCCATTTGAGGGAAATTCGTAGACTCCCACGAAACTGTAGTTTAGGTCTGTGTCTAGAGCAGAATATTAGCAGGACATTATTATTAGGTCTACTACTATTGCTGCTGCTGGAAATATTGTTTATGTGTGAATAAAATACATCTCAATCATTTCTTTTATGCAAACCTTATCATTCACACACACAAAATGATAAAATTGAAAAGATACACATAATTTCACTTTCAAATACTCATAATGAATTACCATTGGATTCCATGATTGCTCATGTTGTAATCATTGAAATCTAATGAAGTTAATGAAGTGAAAAAAATAATGATAATAAATAAATAAATAAAAGCGTTTTTTTGGTAACTCAACCTTTTCGGGATCTCAGTAGCAGATGTTTCAGAACAGGCATGTGTACACGATTTTTTTTTTCAGTGCACTAATGCGGTCCAAGCTAAAATGACACAAGATAATTTCCGTTGTTCTTTTGAAACTGCAACGTATAGTATCTATCTCGTAACTCATGTTTCTTCTATCTCTCTCTCTCTCTGTCTCTCTCTCTCCCTTTCATTAGATTGTCCATTGGAATTAATGGAATATATGCTGTGTCTTCATAATGTGTAGATACAGAACACGGAGTGCCCGTTTGCATTATCAGTAATAACATACCACTGTCTATTTTCTGACGTATCGATTTTTCACCGTTCACCGAAGATCACACGTTTATTTACATTTTAGTCATATAATTTTTTTTACACCCATTGCAAAAGGGGGAAAAAGTAATATGTTAATATTTATAATTATTATGATTTTATAATTACAGTATAGTTTCATTCCATTTCTTACAGTGGATATCCTTGGTGTGAGATGCTCTCTGTTTTATTTTGCTTCTAAATTATCCCCTGTGTGCAAGGATAGACCGGGGTTACCATCTAATGGCGGTGGGGGATTTGAAGGCGAGTCAGCAAGATTGCTAGACGAGATCGTTACCGCTGAGCCACGTAGCACAGGGAACGGAAGCCATCCAATTGATTCGTCTCTGAAAACATGACGAGAAAATTCGGTCGAATTGAAGTGGATCCTAACATCCTCTATTTTTGGAGCTAAATACTTTTTTCTTTCTTTTTCATTCTAATCAGCTAGTTCTTAACACTTATCATTCAACATTTATTATTATTATTATGATCATTATTATTGTTGTTGAAATTGCCTTCAACCGCATCTCAGTTTTTAAAGAAGACTTTAGAGCACTCTGATTCGCTAATTCTCTATTTTCTCCCTCAAACAGAAGCTTCTTAATGTTCATCGTTCAACGTGTTTTCATTATTTTAAATTAATTTTATTGCCTTCAGTGCATCAGACTTTGGAAAATGTCCAAACAGTAAGTGTAGATATAAGAAAAAAATCAAATTTAAAAGGAAATCCGTCTCCTTATCTCAGTCACTTGCTCTTTCTCTCTCTGTGTGTGTCTGTATGTGTCTGTCTCTGTCTGTATGTATTTCTGTCTCTGTCTCTGTCTCAGTCTCCATCTGATTTGTGTCAGTACATCTGTCTATCTATCCATCTCTTTCATCTGCACATTATCATCACATAACGAAGAGAAAGAAGACTGAAACACCGCAATTTTTTGCCATGGATTGTCTGAACGGGTTCCCCTAACAGGCACCCAAAGTCCTGAATCTTGGTCTTGGTCCAGGACACCTCAAGGCCTAAGGGCTTCGCCTCATTGCTAAATGCATCAAGAGCCGCCGCCAGTGACTCCAGGGACCTAGATAGGAATGCAACATCGTCGGCAAAGTCAAGGTCTGAGACTTTGATATTGAATAGTGTTTCTCCACACTGACTTTGGCTGTAAACTCTGCCCATTATCCAGTCCATACAGGTGTTGAAAGTTTGGTGCAAGGACACAACCTTGCCTCACCCGTGAATTAACAGGGAACAAGTTTGACAAACCCCCACCACACTTTACAGCACTTTCATTACTGGTATAAAGGATTGTTATTAGGCCAAAAATCTGCATCGGAATTCCCCTGAGTCTCAGGATTCATAGCTATTCCCGATGCACCGAGACAAAAACCTTCTTGAGGTCGATGTAGGCTGCAAGCAACACATGACCATACTCACGTGGCATTCCACATTACTCGAAGCGCTAGATTCAGTCTATTGTGGACTTGCCAGGAGTGAATCCAGACTACTCCCCAGTTTCTCTGATGACCTCAGTAGGTGGTTGTCGGATCTGTTTCAGCCAGAATGTGGGCGAAAACTTGGTCCCAGTATGCTGGATGGCACTGTTATACACGTAGTTGCTACAGTCCAACGATCCCCCTTTCCCCTTCTAGAGAGGATGATCTGCCATCAACATGTCAAGGGAATGGTACCAGACTGCTGGATGGGAGTAAGGACTATAATTGCAAGCCCAAGCCATAGGTTCACGCCACCTTTAAATTCAGCAGGTTCACAATGCTTTCAGCTTCCCTCTCTTCACATTGTGAGATCGCCATCCTACATCCGTTAGGTAGGAGTCCTCTGCTGAGGGGGTCCGGCACAGTTTTGAATCGCTTACTTCAGCTTAACGTGGAGGGTTACCTGGTACAATTGCTCAAAATCCAGCCCAACGTTCACAAACGCCATCATGATCTGAGATGATCCATCTCCGCTGATTGACTGCAGTCCTCTGCGAGAGCGTCCTTAGAGTTCACTCTCTCAGCTGGTAAGGCAGGCGAGGTTGTTTCCAAGAATGCCTTCACCTCCTCAGAAAGATTCCTGATTGCATTCAGCTGAGCCATGCGACATGCTTCAGTGGCCTCCATTATCTCCAGGGTGATGGATTTCTGCCTTGCCCTCGGCCATATGACAATGGACTCCTGAGCTGCTTCGAGTGTTACGCGCTTGAAGAACTCCTACAGAGCAACTGGGTCCATCAGGTTGTCAAGTTCTGTGAATCAGTCAGAGACTGCCATGGTGAACCCTGCTCCTCTCTTAGTCTGTCCAAGTGAAACACCTTAGAGTGGCCACTGGAGGGATGGAGAGTTTTGAAGCGGACCGGCAGGGTAGCCACAACCAGCCTATGGTCAGTGCCACAGAACTCAGCACTCCGGTAAACTCTACAGTTCTGGAGGATCCTCCATCGCGTGCTAACAAGAATGTTGTCGATCTCCTTGGTCACTATACCCGTATCGCTATACCATGTCCAGCGAAGCGGGTTGGAGTGCTGCTACCAGGAGCCAGACATCCTCATTCTCTGGGACCTAGCAAAGTCCCGGAGAAAGAGGCTGTTCTCTCTGCTGGGATCAGATCCCGAGCCATAGCCAGCTCGGTGACAGCCAGATACTGGATTGAAGTCGCCCAGAGGAATGCGAATACCTTGTCTCAATGCTATCAACCGATGTCACCTCGACTACAGAGGGCTGAAATAGGCTGGAGATGGCTATGGCTACACCTTGGTGGTGGTGAGGCTAGCCAGTTGTTTCCAGCTGCAAGCGAGAAGGCATGCAAGCACTTAACACTATCTAGGCTACCAAACCATCGCTTCACATCACCTTGTGCATGAAGACCAACCCAAATAATAATTAAAATTATATATATATATATTGTATCATATCATCTCTCTGTCTCTCTCTCTCTTTCCCTCTTTCTCTCTCTTTCTCTCTCTCTCTCTCTCTCTCTCTCTCTCTCTCTCTCTCTCTCTCTCTCTCCCTGTCTCCCTCTTACTCTTTCTCTCTCTCTCTCTCTTCCTCCTCTTACACATTTCCCTTTCTTCTTTTGACCTCTCTCTCACTCACTCTTACTCTCTTGCTCTTCCTCACTCTCTCTCTCTCCCTCTTGTTTTTGCTATCCCTCTCTACCTTTTGTTTTCTTGATTTATTGATTTTATTACGTTATATTAGGTAAAAATTATTAATTTAGGTTAAGTTAGAAAGGTTAGGTTGGATTGCTAGGTTAAGTTAGAATCGTAAGGGTAGGTTAGGCTAGAAAAATTATGTTACGTTAAGTTAGAATATTAATTTTAGGTTAGGTTAGGTTAGTTAAATTTAGGTTAAAAAGCTTATATAAGGTTAAATTGGTTGGTTAGGTTAGAATCGTTATTTTAGGTTAAGTTACATTTAGTTTAAGATTTGGTTAGTTTCAAATGGTGATGTTAGGTAAGAATCGTAAAGCTAGGATTGTTATTTTATGGTAGAATTGTTAATTTAGTTTAGTTTTGAATCGTTATTTTTGGTTAAATTAGATTCTGATTATATAGATTAGGTCAGATTTGGTTAGCTTAGTTAAGTTTAGGATAGTTTAGGCTTTGGTTAGGTGTAGGTTACAGTTAGATTAGGTATGGCATATTTCGTATAGGTGTAGGTTAGATTAGTTGAGATCTAGATTAGGTTAGGTTTTGGTTGGGTTAGGTTAGGTTTAGGTTCAGGTTAGGTCAGATTAGATTTAGGTTAGACCAGGTATGGGTTAGACTAGTTTAGATTAATTTTAGGTTTCGTAAGGTAACGTAAATTTATATTGTTATGTTAAATTTGTTTAGAATGGTTTGGTTAAGTAAGAATTGTTAGGTTAGGTTATATTATAGGGATAGAATAGGTTGCAAATGATAGGTTAGGTTACATTGACATTATTAGGTTAGATTAGGTTAGGTTTAGGTTAGGTTAGGTCAGGTTTAGGTTAGAAAAGTTCGGTAATACTCAGGCAATTAGATTAGGTTTTATTTAAAGTAGACAGGTAAAATCAGTTAATAAGGTTTGGTTTAGGTTAGATTACAGTTGGATAAGTTTAATCTAGGTTTAAATTGGGTAATGTTTAAATTGGATTAGATTAGGAGTTGGTTTAGGTTAGGTTAGGTCAGGTTTAGGTTAGGTTAGTTATGGGTTATGTTTAGCTTAGACTGGTTAGGTTACAATCATAAAGTTACGAAAGGTTAGAAATATTAAGCTAGAATATAATTGTTATTTCGGTTTAGGTATAGGATGGGTTAGGTTAGGTTTAGGTTGTTATATATGGGATAGGTTAGTTTAGGGTACTTTTAAATTCGAATACTTAGGTTGGAATTGTAAGGTTAAGAAAGGTTAAAAATGTTAAGCTAGGGTAGGATCATTATTTCGATTTAGGTATGTGATGGGTTAGGATAGGTTTTTTGGTAATTTTATAACTGGGAAATTAATTTTGGGAAACCCTTTTAAAAGTAATTAGTTAGTTAAAATGAAGGTTAGGAAGGTTAAAAATATTAAGTAGGGACAATCGTTTTTTTGCTAGGTTATGTAAAAAAGAAAGTTGGGTTAGGTTAAAAAGGGGTTATTTTTTTTGGTATTTTAGGATGAATATTAGGTTGGATCATAGTTTAGTAAATGTTAGAAAGTTCATTTGGGTTTTAAGCTTTTAATCTATTTGGGTTTGGGGTTAGGTTGTTTGGGGTTTAGTTTAGGTTAAGATGGTTCATTTAGGTTAAAATCGAAGGGTTAAATTTAAAAGCTGGGATATAGGTTAGTTTTGGGATCGTTACTTAGTACAAAGGGTTTTTAGGTTGGGTTTCGGGAATTTTTAAGTTAGATTGGGTTTTTTGTTTAGATTGGATAAGGAAAAAATGGGCATTAAAATTTTTTAATTTTAGGAACTTTAAAAAGCTTTTGGACATAAATTTAGTATAAAGAAACTGATCACCGCAGTGTTGTTTTTTGAAGCTTCAAAAAATAATTTTGTGTGGAAAATAAATTTTCCTTTTTTGAAATGTTTTTTTATAAATTGGATATTAAATTTTCAACGAGATATCTCACCAAAAGGAAACGACAGCAATTTTTTGGTTTTGACTGTGGTTTTTAAATTCTTTTTTTTTCCCTTTATCATTGTCTATTTTTAAAAAATTGGATTTGTTTTTCTATGATGATTACATTATACCTTTCTCGTGTGTTTCTTTCCGTAAAAAAATATAAAATAATAATAATAATAATAATAATAATATTAAAAATTAATAAAAATTTTAAAAATAGAAAAAAATATAAACTGGGGGTTTATTATAAATATAAATATAAAAAATTATTATATATATATATATATATATATATATATATATAATTATATACAACAACACATTTCATTTTACTTCTTTTTTTTTTTGGGAAATGCACTATTGAGTCGAAAAATTTCGGAGCAGGATAGAATCATTCTATGTGTCTTAAAGTAGGCAAAACTTATCTGCAAAAAAAATTGTATAACTAAATCATATACACGGTCCAATAATTTTTAAAACAAAAACGTTTCCATTTCATTCCGATTTACGTTTTGGGGAATATAATTCTTGCAATCTTGTGTCGCTCTACTTAATAACGAGTCGAATTCCCGTGTACGGAAAACCGAAAATCATTAAAAGTAAATTTATGGTGCTTTTTTTTGTACTGTTTTATTAGTTTTATTTTTTTGTTCAGGGTTAGGGAAATTTCTTAGGGTTTTGTTATATCTGTTGGAGTTACGTTTTGGTTATTATGTTTGGTTTTGGGTTAATTTTGGTTTGGTATGTTGGTTTAGGGTTGGATAGTTGGAGTTAGGTTTTGGTTTTGCTCATTTTTTTATGTTATGTAGATATGTTAGGGGGTTTTTTTGGGGTTAAACTATATAGATTTTTTGGTTTTTTAAGTTGGATATGTTAGGTTTACTTAAATTAAAGGGAAATTTTTTGGTTTAGGTTTAGGTAGGTTTTTTTTTTGTTTCGGGTAGGAAAACAGTAGACATCTTTTAATGTTGTTTTTTGGCCTTTGGAGAAAATTTTGTGTGTGTTGTGTGGGTGTGTGGGGGTGTACTGTATAATGCAACAAACCCCCAACCAAAAACACACACCCCCACACCACACCCACACAGAAAAATTAACATATATATATATAAAATATAATAATATATATATATTATATAATATATATATATATATATATAATATGTATATATATATATAATATATATATATATTTATATATATATCAATATAATATAAAATAAATAAAATAATATATATATATAATATAATCAGTATTATATATATATATATATGTTACCACAACACACACACACACAAAACCCCAACAACACCATACCCCCCAAACACCCACCACACATATATTATATATTATATATATATATATATATAATATATATTATATATTATAAATATATATTATATGATGTATATATATCATATATATATTTTTAAATATTTTATATATTATTAATATTTGGTTATTATGTAAAATATAATAATTGCTAGCCAGGGGGGTCTTGGTCTCGTGCAAACATTTTTTAACATGAAAAGAAGACCGGGGCATGTTTTTAACATAAGGGGCCTGGGAAAAACAACGCAGCGGCTGTAGGGAGGGCGGAGGAACAACCATGTGAGACGGATTTGGGGGCGCTGCTCCTGTGAAGCCCTCGTGTGTGCCCTTGTGACCTGAGATAACCTTTGTGTTGCCCGTTATAAGCGTATTGTGCGTTTTGCATGCTGGTTTCCCCCTGTATTGTGCCTATAAAAAAGTGTAGGGGTAAAAATTTGTGAAAATAAAGGAAAGACTGCCCCTTTTGTGTTTACTCGTGACCTGCCTGCCCTTGGCTTTTCCTCTCGTGGTTCTGGGAGCTGGTGCTCGGTGCCTCTTGGAGCTGTTCAGGTTCCGACCCGTGGAAAACACGCCGTCTCCCTGCCTGCCTTGTTTGGGGGAAAGGAGCGAGGGGCCCCCGGCCCTAACAATGGTGTCAGGGGGGGATTTGTGATATTTGATCAGTAAGACGCCGATTTATCTGCCAAAAGAGGGCGGCACCATGGGGGAGAGGAGGCTTGTGAGGCAGGCACGAGTGAGGGACCCCGGCCAAGGGACCTGATCCTCCCATCTGGCCGGGTATGAGGGGGAAAGGGCCCAAAAAGGGCAAAGAGAGGCACAGAGGCACGCGACGCGCCCATCTCGCGAGATGCGGGAAAGGGAAGGCGGGGAAAACATTCGCCGATTTGTTGAGGTGTTTACAGAGCAATTTTGCTTTGTGAAGAGGGAAACCGCTACACCGAAAAGGCCCTGCAACAGCGTGAAGATGTGATGGGGAGGTGCAGCCTAAAAGGGCGAGGTTCGGGCCGAGGGAGGAAGTGAAGGGGAAAGGGGGCGCAAGGAGAAACGTTGCAAGGAGAAGGCAGACGGGGTTTCTGGCAAAGATGCCAGAGTGCAGATTTACTGGGGTCTGTGCGGGAAAACCCCGGGGGCCTCGCAGGTCGTGTCGCAGCCGTGGTCGCGCGAAGGCTGGGGACCCATGGGAACCGCCCCTTTTGGGGTAAGGTGGCGCAAACTCGACCGGTAAACCCCCTCATTGCTTCCCCACCCCCTTCCTCCCCCCCCAGGCGTGTTATTTCCGGAAAGCGTTCTCCCCCCCTGCACCCCCTCGGCCTCCAGCATTCTTGAAGGGAAGCCACTGAGACGAGGGGAAGGTGGCCTGGGGGCTTTGTCGCCAATTTTGAAATGCTGGCTTTGCCCGGGGCTGGAGCCAGGAAGAAAGGCCCGCAGTGGGCAGGCTAAGGGGCCCCGGGGGGAAAGTTTTTTGGGGCATCTCGCCATCCCAAATGCCCTTACACCAGGGGGGGAGGTTTGAAACGCCGTTTTGGGCACCACCACCGGGCGGAGGATATCGGGCGGGGGAAAGAAGGGACTCTGACGAGGTGGACACTGTCCCGTGGCGCAGGAGTGGAGGGCTGGTAAGGGGTCGTCCCTGCGCTGCGGAAGAGTGATCGTGATCCTGGCCCGCGATTTCTTTGTTGACGCTTTGCAGGCCCGGGCAGCTGCAAATCACGTCAAGCAGGCGCACCCTGGGGACCTGAAGGGGGCGCTGGCCAGGGCCTTGGATTTTTGGGGCCCTTTCCCCTAAAGGGAAACCAGGGCTGGGGCCACTGCTCCCCCGCCGGACCTCTGGGGCCGGAAGGCTAAAGTGGAGAAAAAGGCACTGGGAAAGTGACCCCGGCATTTTTTAAAGGCTTGTTGGGGCTGCGGTAAGGAAAGGGCATGCTATCGGTGTCGAGGGAGCGGAGAACACGTCCCCAAACCGGACGGATTCTGATGCCTTCCAGCATGCTGAAAGGGGACTTGGCGGGTATGGTCCCACCGGCGCATGCCCAAAGGTAAGGAAAATGGTACAGGCGGAAAAAAAAACTTGGAAGGTGGGAAGGGGCAGAAACCCACCCGCCCTGGTTTCCCCGGGGCCCCGACTTGGGTAAGCTGCTGTCGAACCACAGAGCAGGTGGAGGGCTCTAGTGGAAACCCGCCGCCTGACATGGACAGGGGGGCTGAGAAGACCCTAGTGCACCCTGATATGTCCCTATGGACTTCCAGACACACCCAGAGACTGTGTGGTGTCAGGGGGCATTGTGGAGCTCAAGGGGCCGGTGGGGTTTTTGGCGGGGGCACGGTGCAGAGGCTACCGGTTATGTGGCCAACTGGCAGCACTGCTTCTGGGCCTTGACACCTCGCAGAGAAAGGGCGTGTGTCCCTTGGACGGAAGCGGTGAGGGTGCTGGTGAAGATTGCCCTTGTTTCCAGAGTTGGCGGGGAAGGTATTAGGCTGAGGACTGCACTTTGCCCCCAGGACA
>NC_051429.1:1385366-1402866 GCF_015228065.2 Penaeus monodon | reverse complement strand
GACCCTCCACCGATCGTGCTGGTTCGACCAGCTTCCCCCAGTGGGGGCCCGGGAACCGAGGAGGGCGGGGTTTTCGGGCCCCCTTCTCCACCTGCCCAAATTTTTTCCGCCTGTCCCATTTCCCTTTTAGCCTTAGGAATCGCTGGGGATGGTGACATCCTCCACAGTCCTTGCAGCACTGGGGGAAGGCACAGAATCCGTCGGTTGAGAGGACGGTTCTCCCTCCCCCCGACCCCGACACTCTATCCCCTTTCCCTTTACCGCAGCCCCAACACAAGCCTTAAAAAGTCTGGGGCTCCCCCCTCAGTGCATTTTCCCCACTTTACCTTCCGGCCCAGGGTCACGGGGGGCTGAGCAGCGGGCCCTAGGCCAGGGTTTTCCCTTTCGGGAAGGGCCTCGAACTCCAAGGCCCTGGGCCCCGCCCCCTGCGGTCCTCAGGGGGGCGCCCGCTTGACGTAGATTTTCAGCTGCCGGTCCCGCAAAACGTCAACAAAGAAAACGCGGGCCGGATCACGATCATCTCTTCCGCAGCCCAGGGGACGACCTCCTTACCAGCGCCTCCACATCCTGCGCCCCGTGGGACAGTTCTCACCCCGCTCACGATCCGCTTTTTTAAGGGGCCCGATATACCTCCGCCCGGTGGGGGGCCCCAAAACGGCGTTCAAAGCCTCCGCCACCTGGTGTAAGAGGGATTTTTGGGGGGCGGCAGATGCCCCAACCTTCCACCGCGGGGCCCTTAGCGCTGCTCCAGCTGCAGGGTTCCTTCCTGGCTCCAGCCCTGGGGAATGCCACATTTTTAAATTTGGGGGACATAGCCTCCCGGCCCTTCCCCTCGTACTCCCGCGGCTTACGCTTCACAGAATTCTGGAGGCCGAGGGGGTGCAGGGTGGGGAACCTTGCCGTAAATAACACGCCCGGGGGGAGGAAGGGGGAGGGGAACAATGGGCGGGTTTACCCGGGGTTTATTTGCCCCCACCTATACTCAAAAGGGGCGGTTCCCCATGGTCCCCCGCCTTCTGCAGGACCCCCTGGTGCGCCGACGTGCGAGGCCCGGGGGTTTTTTGCCACAGCCCCCCGTAAATTGCACTCTGGCTCTTTGCCGAACTCGTCTGCCTTTTTCTGTTGCAAGTTTCTACCTCGTACGCCGCCTTTCCCCCTTTTACTTCCTCCCTAGGCCCCGAACCCCGCCCTTCAAACTGCACCTCCTCCATCAGTTCACTCTTTACGCTGTTGCAGGCCTTTCGGGGTACTGCTGAGTTTCCCTCTTCACGATGCAAAATTGCTCTGTAGCACCTCAAAAGTGGGAGAAATGTTCCTTGCCTTCCTTGCCTGCTCTCGACAGATGGTGCCTGCTCGCGTGCCCCCTGGCCTGCTCTTCTGCCCTTTTTGCCATTTCCTCCCTCATACCGGCCAGCATGGCATGATCGGCCATCTGGGTCGGCTTCACCTCACCGTCCGCCTCAGCATAGCCCCTCCCCTCATGGGTCCGCCATCTTTTTGGGCTGTAAAAACGGCCTCTTATGTCAAAAATCACAATCCCACTCCTCACCATTTTTAGGCCGGCCGCCTCGTCTTCTTCCAAAACAAAGGGAGGCCAGGCAACGGCGTGTTTCCACAGGGGCGTGAACACTGAACACTCAAAGGCACCGAGCACCAAGCGTCCCAGAAAAACCCCGAGAGGAAAACCCAAATGGCGAGGAGGGACGAATAAAAACAAAGTGACAGTCTTTTTCCCTTTTTTTAAACCCAATTTTTTTACCCTACCTTTTTTTATAGGCACAAACAGGGGGGAAAAAACCCTGCAACACAGCACAAAAGCTTTAACAGGCAACACAAGGGTTTTTCTCAGGTCACAAGGGCCCACGGGTCCCTTTACGGAGCAGCGCCCAACTCCGTCTCACATGGCTTTTTCCTCCGCTCCTCCCCTCACGCCCCTGCGTCATGTTGCCCCGGTCCCTCATGTTAAAAAATGCCCTATTCTTTTTATGTTAACACATGTTTGCACAAACCAAAACCCACTGGGGTAAAAATTATATATTTTACAATATCAACATATTATATTATTATTATAATATATATATATTATTATATTAACAAAATTTTAATAAAATATATATATATAATATTATATATATTATATATAAATATTTTATATATAATTTTGTGTGTGTGTGTGGGTTGGGGTATGTTGTGTGTGGGGGTGTGGGTGTGTGTGTGTGTGTGTATACTTTTTAAATATTATATAATTATAATATATATTATATATATTAATTATAATATTAATGATAATAATATAAATTATATATATATATTATAATTTATATATATATTGAATATATAATATATTATATATATAATATATATATATACATATAATATATTTATAAAATTAATATTATATATAAAAATTATATTTTATTATATATAATTATGTATATATATATATCTGTGTGTGGTGTTTTGTGTGTGGTTGTTTTGTTGTGTGGTTGTATCAAAAAAGTACCACCCACCACCCACACACACCCACACACAAAGATTTTTTCCGAAGGCCAAAAAACAAAATTTAAAGATGTCTCGTTTTCCTACACCGTAACTAAATTAAAATCCCCGAACCTAAAACCAAAAAAATTTTCCTTAACTTTAAATTAAACCTTAACTACCTAACTTAAAAACCCAAACCCAAAACTAATTGATATAACCTAACCAAAATTCAAAATAACAAACAAAAGGCTAAAACCCAACCAAATCCAAATTCCTAACCTAAAAAACCCTTTCCCAACCAAAATAATCCTAACCAAAAATAAAAACCCAACGTTACAAAAATATAACATAACCTGACGAAACTTATCCTAACCTGAACATACATAAATCTAATTAAACATACAAAAGAACACCATCAAATTTACTTTTATGTATTTTCAGCGGTATTCCGTACACTGGAATTCTGACTCGTTTATTTAACGTAGAGCGACACAAGATTGCAAGAATTATATTCCCGATAAACGTAAGTACTGGAATGAAATGGAAAAGCGATTTTTTGTTTGAATGAAATTCATTGGACCGTGTATATGATTTAGCTTATACAATTTTCTTTGCAGATAAGTTTCGCCTACTTCTAAGCACACAGTAGAAGTGATTCTATCCTGACATCCATTGAATTTGTCGACTCAATAGTGCATTCCAAAAAAGAAACTGAAGTAAAATGGAATATGTGTGTGTGTATATATATATATATATATATATATATATATATATATATATCTATAAATATATATATAATTTATATATATATACACACAGTTTATTTTTATCTTATTTTATATTATTATTATTACTATTATTATTATTATTATTATTATTATTATTATTATTACGGAAAGAAACACACGCAGAAAGTGTATAATGTAATCATCATAGAAAACACAATATCCAATTGTTATAAAATAGACAATGATAAGGTAGAACGAAAAAGAATTAAAACCTACAGTCATACCAAACAATTGCTGTCGTGCCTTTTAGGTGAGTATATGTCTCGTTGAATTATAGATATCCAATTTATAAAATACATTTCAAAAAGGAAAATATTTATTATCCTACACAAAATTATTTTTTCGAAGCTTCAAAAATCAACACTGCTGGATGATCAGTGTTTCTTTATACTAAACTTCATGTCCAAAATGCATTTTTCTAAAGTTCCTAAAATTAAAATTCCTAGATGCCTATTGTTTCCTTATACCTAATCTAAACTAAACTAAACCTAATCTAACTTAAACCTTCCCGAACCTAACCTAAACTTAGCTACATAAAGTAACGATCCAAATCTAACCTTATGATCCTAGCTTAATCTAACCTTACGATTTTAACCTAACTGAACCATCTTAACCTAAACTAACCCATATCTAACCTAACCCAACCTAAAATAGATTAACAGCTAACACTAACTGAACATTTCTAACATTTACTAAACATATGATCCTAACCTAATCATTCTATCCTAAACATAACCTAAACTAACCTAACCCATTCTTAACCTAACCTAACTTAACTTATCTTACATAACCTAGACTAAAATAACGATTGTACCCTAGCTTAATATTTCTAACCTTTCCTAACCTTACGATTCTAAACTAACTAGATTACTTTAAAGGTTACCTAAATTATATTATCCCAGTTATAACCTTACCTAAACCTATCCTAACCCATCACATACCTAAACCGAAATAATGATCCTACCCTAGCTTAACATTTTTAACCTTTCTTAACCTTACAATTGTAACCTAACCAGTCTAAGCTAAACATAACCCATAACTAACCTAACCTAAACCTGACCTAACCTAACCTAAACCAACTCCTAATCTAATCCAATATAAACATTACCCAATTTAAACCTAGATTAAACTTATCCAACTGTAATCTAACCTAAACCAAACCTTATTAACTGATTTACCTGTCTACTTAAATAAAACCTAATCTAATTGCCTGAGTATTACCGAACTTTTCTAACCTAAACCTGACCTAACCTAACCTAAACCTAACCTAATCTAACCTAATAATGTCAATGTAACCTAACCTATCATTTGCAACCTATTCTATCCCTATAATATAACCTAACCTAACAATTCTTACTTAACCAAACCATTCTAAACAAATTTAACATAACAATATAAATTTACGTTACCTTACGAAACCTAAAATTAATCTAAACTAAAAAACAAACCCGGAACCAAAAACCAACCTGAACCTAAACCTAACCTAACCCAACCAAAACCTAACCTAATCTAGATCTCAACTAATCTAACCTACACCTATACGAAATATGCCATACCTAATCTAACTGTAACCTACACCTAACCAAAGCCTAAACTATCCTAAACTTAACTAAGCTAACCAAATCTGACCTAATCTATATAATCAGAATCTAATTTAACCAAAAATAACGATTCTAACCTAACCAATCCATAAGATTTTAACCTTATATAAGCTTTTTAACCTAAATTTAACTAACCTAACCTAACCTAAAATTAATATTCTAACTTAACGTAACATAATTTTTCTAGCCTAACCTACCCTTACGATTCTAACTTAACCTAGCAATCCAACCTAACCTTTCTAACTTAACCTAAATTAATAATTTTTACCTAATATAACGTAATAAAATCAATAAATCAAGAAAACAAAAGGTAGAGAGGGATAGCAAAAACAAGAGGGAGAGAGAGAGAGTGAGGAAGAGCAAGAGAGTAAGAGTGAGTGAGAGAGAGGTCAAAAGAAGAAAGGGAAATGTGTAAGAGGAGGAAGAGAGAGAGAGAGAGAAAGAGTAAGAGGGAGACAGGGAGAGAGAGAGAGAGAGAGAGAGAGAGAGAGAGAGAGAGAGAGAGAGAGAGAAGAGATAGAAGAGGGAAAGAGAGAGAGAGACGGAGATGATATTGCTTACATTATTTATAATATATATATATATATAAATATTATATGTTATGGGTTGGTCTTCATGCCAAGTGATGTGAAGCGATGGTTTGGTAGCCTAGATAGTGTTAAGTGCTTGCATGCCTTCTCGCTTGCAGCTGGAAACAACTGGCTAGCCTCACCACCACCAAGGTGTAGCCATAGCCATCTCCAGCCTATTTCAGCCCTCTGTAGTCGAGGTGACATCGGTTGATAGCATTGAGACAAGGTATTCGCATTCCTCTGGGCGACTTCAATCCAGTATCTGGCTGTCACCGAGCTGGCTATGGCTCGGGATCTGATCCCAGCAGAGAGAACAGCCTCTTTCTCCGGGACTTTGCTAGGTCCCAGAGAATGAGGATGTCTGGCTCCTGGTAGCAGCACTCCAACCCGCTTCGCTGGACATGGTATAGCGATACCGGTATAGTGACCAAGGAGATCGACAACATTCTTGTTAGCACGCGATGGAGGATCCTCCAGAACTGTAGAGTTTACCGGAGTGCTGAGTTCTGTGGCACTGACCATAGGCTGGTTGTGGCTACCCTGCCGGTCCGCTTCAAAACTCTCCATCCCTCCAGTGGCCACTCTAAGGTGTTTCACTTGGACAGACTAAGAGAGGAGCAGGGTTCACCATGGCAGTCTCTGACTGATTCACAGAACTTGACAACCTGATGGACCCAGTTGCTCTGTAGGAGTTCTTCAAGCGCGTAACACTCGAAGCAGCTCAGGAGTCCATTGTCATACGGCCGAGGGCAAGGCAGAAATCCATCACCCTGGAGATAATGGAGGCCACTGAAGCATGTCGCATGGCTCAGCTGAATGGCAATCAGGAATCTTTCTGAGGAGGTTGAAGGCTATTTCTTGGTAAACAAGCTCGCCTGCTACCAACCCTTAGAGATCTGAACTCTAAGCCTCTCGCAGAGGACTGCAGTCCAATCATCGCTGGATGGCATCATCTCAGATCATGAGGGGTTTGTGAACGTTGGCTGAGTTTTGAGCAATTGTACCAGGTAGACCCTCCAACAGTTAGCTTGAAAGTAAGCGATGTCACAATACCTGTGCCGGACCCACCCATCAGCAAGGAACCTCCTACCCTAACGGATGTTAGGATGGCGATTTCCAAGGTGAAGAGAAAGCTGAAGCATATGATATCCTGTGAATTTAAAGGCTGGGTGTGAACCTATGGCTTGGGGCTTGCATATAGTCTTAACTCCCATCCAGCAGTCTGGTACCATTCCCCTTGACCTGTTGAGGGGCATGATCATCCCTCTCTGGAAGGGGAAAGGGGATCGTTGGGACTGTAGCAACTACCGTGGTATAACAGTGCTCAGCATACTGGGCCAAGTTTTCGCCCACATTCTTCTGAAACAGACCGCAACCACCTACTGAGGCATCAGAGACTGAGTAGTCTGGATTCACTCCTGGCAAGTCCACATAGACTGAATACTAGCGCTTCGAGTAATGTGGAATGCCATCGTGAGTATGGTCATGTGTTTGCTTGCAGCCTACATCGACCTCAAGAAGGTTTTTTGTCTCGGTGCATCGGGAATAGCTATAATCCTGAGACTCAGGGGAATTCCGATGCGATTTTTGGCCTAATAACAATCTTTATACCATAATAAAAGTGCTGTAAAGTGGGGTGGGGGTTTGTAAAACTTGTTCCCTGTTAATTTACGGTGGGCAAAGGGTTTTTTCCTTACCCCAAAACTTTCCAAAACCGTATGGGGCGGATAAAGGGGAGAGCACTAGCCAAAATCTGTGGAGCAACACTATTCAAATCAAAGTCTCAACCTTTACTTTGCCGACGATGTTGCATTTCCCATCTAGGGCCCTGGGTCACTGGCGGGGGCTCTTGATGCATTTTACAATGAGGCGAAGCCTTTGGCCCTTTAGGGGTCCTGGGCCAAGACCCAAAATTCGGGCTTGGGTGCCTGTTAGGGGAAACCCCTTCAGACAACCATGGCAAAAAATTTCGGGTTTCAGTTTCTTTCCTTCGTTATTGATGATAATGTCAGATGAAAGGGAAAGGATAGATGACAGATGTACTGACCAAAACAGTGGGACGAGACAAACAAGAGAAAATAAAAAGAAAAGCAGACAATCGGGAAACACAGAGAGAGAAAGGCAAAAGCTGAGATAAGGGACGGGTTTCCCTTTTTTAATTTTATTTTTTCTTATATCACATTTCTGTTTGGGAATTTTTCCAAATCTGATGCCGAAGGCAAAAAAATTAATTTTAAAAAAGAAAAAAAGTGAACGATGAACATTGAACTTCGTTTGAGGGAGAAAATAGGAATTAGCGGGAAAACAGAGTGCTCTAAAGTCTTCTTTAAAAAAATGGATGGGTTAAAGCAATTTCAACAAAAATAAATGATTAACATAAAAATAAAGTTAATGATAATGTTAAAACTAGCTATTAGAATAAAAAAGAAAAAAAAAAATATTTAGCCCCAAAAAATAAGGTGTTAATCACCAATTCGACCAAATTTTTCTATGTTTTCAGGAGAATAAATTTGGGATGGCTTCCGTTCCCTGTGCTATGTGGCTCGCGGTAACGTCCGTTAGCATCTTGCTGACTGCCTTCAAACCCCCCACCGCAGTAGAGGGAAACCCCGGTAAATCCTTGCACCAGGGGATAATTTGAAGCAAAATAAAACAGAGAGCTCCACACAAGGATACCACTGTGAAAGGGAATAAAAAACTATACGAAATTTAAAAAATCTAAAAATTATAAATTTAACATATTATTTTTTTCCCCCTTTTGAATGGGTGAAAAAAAAATTTATATGACTAAATGAAAATAAACGTGTGATCTTGGTAAACGGTGAAAATCGATACGTCAAAAAATAGACAGGGGTATTTTATTCTGATAATGCAAAGGGGCACTCCGTTTCTGTACTACCATTATGAAACCAGCATATATTCCTTTAAATTCCAAGGGCAATCTAATGAAAGAGAGGAGGGGAAAGAGAGAGAGAGAGAGAGAAGAAACATGATTTTACGAGTAGTTTACATACTTGCATTTTCAAAAAAACAACGGAAATTATCTTTGTCTTTTTATTTGGACCGCTTAGTGACTGAAAAAAAAAATCTTTAAACCATGTTTTTCTGAAACATCGCTGCTGAGATCCCAAAAAGGTTTTAAAAAAAAAAAACCTTATTTTTTTTTATTATCATTATTTTTTTCTTTTCATTAATTTCATTAATTTAAAGTTACAACTGAGCAATCATGGAACCAAGGGAAATTCTTATGAGTTTTTTGAAGTGAAATTTTTTGGTTCTTTTCATTTTATCTTTTCTGTGTTAAAATGAAAAGGTTTGCATAAAAAAATGTTGAGTTTATTTTTTTCACACATAAACTATTTCCAGAGCACAATAGTAGAAACCCTAATAATAATGTCCTGCTAATTCTGCCAGCAAAACCAAAACTACATTTCGTGGGAGTCTACAAATTTTCCCCTCAATGGAAACAAACACAGAAAAAGGGATAAAACGGATACAAAACAATACATAAGCGCTAAAAAAATTTAAAACCCTTCAAAACCCATTTTTATTGACGCCATCCTGGGAAAACGACGGGGTACGAATACAAGGTTGGGTTAAAAACATGGGCCAAGTTTTTCGTTTTTAATTTTAAAAATTTTAAAATTTACAAGCAATAGCGGTTTAAAGAATGAAGCAATGTAAAAAAATTAAACTGTGTAGTCATGTATTACCCAAAAAAAGCGGGTGTAAAAAAATTTTTATCATTTTTTTTTACACAAAAATGACCTAAAAGTGTTTAGTCCCAAGGGGTAGTTTTGTCTTTCCAAACTCACGTCTTCCCTTTCCCTTTTTTTTAAAGCTTCATTTCATTATTATATTGCTTTTGGGGTTTTAATATTTTATCAATTTAGTAGCCATAATATGAAAAGATAAAAAATGCATATTAATAGTACAAATGATAATAATAAAAAAAATTAAAAAAAAATAGATAAAAAACAAAAAAAAAATAAATTTTTCCTCAATTTAGGAAAGGGAAAAACAGATTGGTCAATGGGGGAACTGCTCGCTGAACACACGTAGAGGGATTGTTGTAACAAAACTCTCTAAAAGAAAATGGAAGTTCAAAAGTCCTTGTGTTTTTTCCCTTGATATGTGAATTCCCCAAGTAATGAAGATTTTTTCAGCCCTTTATCGGGTGTATGTGTCTTTTGCGCCAGTTTTTAATAGTATTTTTGGGGTGTGTTTCCGGTGTGTGCCTTGTGGGGTGTGTGTGTTTGGTTGCCTGTGTGTGTGGGTGTGTGTGGTCTTGTTCGTGTGCGCGCCTGTGTGTGGTGTGTTTTGCCCCCCCTGTGTGTTTGTGAAATATGAATGGAGACTGTTATAAAGGCGCAAGGGTGGGGAAATTAGAATGACCCAAAAATTTTGTCTATATCCTCACTCCTTGGCTTTATTCCATAGGGTTTCCCTTATGTATCCCCCAATTTTAATTAATTTTAGGTTATGTAAGATTGATTAAAGGTACATTGTTATATTTCACTGGTTCTTGTTACATTAAGATTGCATAATTATTATTTTAACGAAGAAACAAATATGTATTATTTTTGTTCCTAGAGAGATTCATTTAAATTCTGAAAAATTTTGGGATGTAGGATTGAAAACTTAGCTTGTAAAATTTTATAATTATTTATATATATATTTATATATATATATAATATTATATATATATATATTAAAATATTAATTTTAAAATATAATACTTATATATATATATAATTATATATATATATATTATATATATTTTATATAAAAATTTTTTATCATATATATCATTATAATGTATTTATAAAGTATATATAGTATATACAAAAATGTCATTAAAATATTATAAATATATATAAATATTATATTTATAATTTTATTATATATATAATTATATATATATAAT
The DNA here is from genome assembly GCF_015228065.2 of Penaeus monodon. Taxonomy (NCBI): domain Eukaryota; kingdom Metazoa; phylum Arthropoda; class Malacostraca; order Decapoda; family Penaeidae; genus Penaeus; species Penaeus monodon. The sequence continues at coordinate 1,392,497 of NC_051429.1, read as the reverse complement.
AATATAATGTATGTATGTATACACATACATACACACACACACACACACACCCCATAAAATTTATATATAATTATATTAATTATATATAATTATATTATTATAAAATATATTATATATATATATATAATCGGTGTTAAAACCCTTGAAATAAACCAACCCCAGAGAGAGAGAGAGAGCAAGAGGGAAAGTCATTTAAAAATTGGAAGAGTTTTTTGATTATTTAAAATCAGGGATAAGAAAAAGTATTAAACTGTAATAATATAATTAAAAAAATCTAAAAAACTATAGATCTATTTTTAGAAGAAAAGTAGTTTTTTGGATCAGACTGTAAAATAGTGTAAAAAAAATGTCAAATTTGGCCCATCCAACTTCTTCTTATTATTATTTGGATTTTAAAGCCCCTTCAAAGGGTAATGTTCTTGAAATTTACAGTAGAAAAATATTAATATGATGGTTTTTTCCCAAAATTTCTCTCTGTAAAAAAAATACTCAGATCGTATATAATGGGATAAATATTATATACCTTTGCTTGTTTGTAAGAATATTTTGTTCCCTTAAAGAGCTATTTATTTAATTAAATAATTTTGTTTTGTTTTCTCATTCCTAAAGTGGAAAAAACTGATTACTTGTTAGAAAGATTTTTTTTTTTCCTTTGGTGCTGTGGAAAAGAAGAAAAGCAGATTCATCTTCAAGCCCCTCTAAATTCTAAAAGGAAATAAAAAAAAAATGTGAGAGAATTGATCTGTAAAGAAAAAAAGCCCAAAAGAAGGAAGACAGTAAAAGGGGGACAGGGGCTACATCATTTCGGGAGTTGACGTTTGTAAATGTTCAAAATTTGAAAGGTTAGATGAAATTTCAATAATCAGGAAAGTCTTAAGCTCATTAATGTTTGATTTTCCCTTTCTGTTACCTCTAAGTCTAAAGTTAGATCATAAGTAACCTCTATGATTATTATTATTATTATTATTTCATAGTGATTATTTTGGAGAATCCACACTTAGCGAGTGTATTTATGTGTAACATCATACTACATCCTATTTACTGATCAGGCAATGCCTGCCTAGTTTTTCATTGAAATCGGGCTATAATCTAACCCCCTTCTAATAAGGAATCTTGTGAAAACGAATGCGTTGTGCGGCGGACGTGGGCAACGACCAAGACAGGGGGTCGGGGAGAATTGCCGCTGCAACTGCAAAGGGGGGGTCGATAAATTTCACTGAGACGTTATTGGTGCGCACGAGTAAAAGTGTGAAGCAGAAAAAAAGGGGCGGGAGATGGAGGGGGAGAGAGAATAGTGATAGAGAAAAAGACCAAACCCAGGAGGAGAGAAAAAAAAGAGAGATAGACGCCCCTAGCTAGAGCAGAGAGAGCAGCATAGAAATGGGAATGAAAAAGGGAAAAAGCAATAACCAAAATAAAAGGAAAACCTACTAAAAGCTGCTTTTGGAAAGGGGCCCATATAGCCCATCCAGAAGGCGAGGGATCTCCCCCCCCAACAGCCCAGACCCCATGCTCACCTGGATTGGAAGAAAGCGATAGGGAAGAAATGTGGAAAAGTTTATCAGTATCAGTTTTTCATTAATAAAACTCCCTTAATTGAAATGATATAAACGATGGGGATGACGTGATATGAGCTAATGGTGATTATGGTGATTGTAAGATGATGGAGGTATGGGGATGATGAAATGATGGAGGTGTGGGGATGAGGGGAGAGGTGGGGGTAATTTTTATGTGATAGAGAAATGAAGGTGATAAGGTGTGGGGATGAAAATATGACAGAGATGATGGGGAGGTGGTGATTATGGGGGATTATAAAAAAATGGGGATTATGGGGATGACAAAAATAAAATAAAAAAGAAGTTTTTAAAAACCAAAAAATTAAAACTAAAAGGGACGATGGGCTAATGATCTATGATAAAAATAATATAAAGGAAATGAAAATTATGGTAATGACAACGATGATGATAATAATGATAATAATGACATTGATAATAATGATAATAATGACGAGTATATAAATAAAAATCAGGAAAATGAGGATGGTTTATAAAAAAAAAAAAAAAAATGATAATAATGATAATACTAACATTAATGATAATATTAGTAATAATAATAATAATAATAATTGTAACAATAGGAGTAAAAAAAAGTAATAATGATAATAATAATAAAAAAATAATGATGATAATACTAATATAATAGATGATAATAATAATAATGATATAATATAGTATATTAATATATAAATGCATAAATAAATAAATATATATATAATAGTAAAAATAATAATAAGGTAACAAAAACAAAGTAATAACAATAATAACATTATTATGTATACTAATAAATAAAAAATAAGATAATAATAACAATAATAATAACTATAATAATAATAATTATAATAAAAATAGGTCACTATTATTATATTATTATTATTATTATCAACACTAATAATGATAATAAAAAAATGATAATAATATCTATAATAACAATTATTATCATTATTATAATTATTGGTACCTTTATTATTATTAATAATAATATTATTATTATTATTATTATTATTATTATTATTATTATTACTATCATTATAATATATATATATATATATATATAGATATTATATATATATATATATATATATATATTTTTTTTTTTTTTTTTTTTTTTTTTTTTTTTTTTTTTGGGGGGGGGTGTTTTACTTTATTCTTTATTACTATAAAAATAATAACAAAAATAACATTATTGTTATATATAATAATAACAGTAATAATAGTATTAATAATATTTATAATACTAATAATAACAATAATACTAGTAAAAACAATATTAATAATGATAATAATAACAATTAAACAAGTAAAATAATATTAATAAATAATAATAATAATAAAAGAAAATTATAGTAAAAACTATGATAACAATAATAATAATAATACCAAAAATAATAACAATAACAATGTCACTACCTATTATAGTAATAATAACAATAATAATAAGAACAATAACAACAACAACAACAACAACAATAATAATAATAATAATAATAAAAATAATAATAACAATAATAATAATAACAATAAAAGTAATGATAATAATTTAATAACAATGACAATAATACCAAAATATTAAAATAAAAATATTAATGAAAGTAATAATGACACTAATAACGGTAATGATAATGACTAAAATAATTATAAAAATAATAATAATAAATAATAATAGTAATAAAAGTAATAATAATAATATAAACAATAATAATAAAAAGAATAATAAAAAGAATAATCACTATTATTATTGTAAAGAAAATAACAATAATAATAATTATAATGATAATATTAACAATTATAATAATGAAAATAATCATAATAACAAATATATTAATTAACTAATAATAATAAAGATACTAATAATAGTAAAAACAATGATGATAATAAAATGATAATAATATCCATAGTAATACCAATAATAATACCAATGACTATTACAACAATAATATCAATAACAACAACAACAATAGTAATAATAACAATAATGATAATAATAATAATAGCAATAATAATGATAAAAATAATAATGATAATAATGGTAAGTAATATGAATATAATAATATAAATAGTAAGAAAGATAATAATGATAGTGATAATAATATAAATAATAATAAAGTAATAAAATAACAGTAATAATCACAATAATATAAGTACTAAGAAAAATAATAAAAATACTAATAAAACAATAGTAATAGCACCAAAAAAAAAAAAAAAAACAGTTATAATAATAACAATAAAAAAATGAAAAAAAAAACTACTTTCAATAACAATATTAGTAGAAATAAAAGTAATAGTAATAATAATAATAATAATAATGTTGATGATGATAATAATAATAATAATAATATTATTAGTAATAATAATGATAACAAGAACAATAAATGATGAAGATGATAATAATGATAATAATAATGATATAAATAATAATAATAATAATAATATAATAATAATAACAATGATAATAAGAATAAGAATAAGAATAAGGAGAAGAAGAAGAACAATAAGAACAAAAGCAACAACAAGAACAACAACAACAAGTATAAACAATATTATTATAATAATGATAAAGTATTGAGAATAGTAGTAACAATAATGATAATGAAGATGACAATAATAATAATAATAATAATAATAATAATAATAATAATAATTATCATTATTATTATTATAATGATAAGAAGAAGAAGAGGAAGAAGGAGAAGAAAAAGGAGAAATGGAACAACAAGAAAGTTATTATAATGATAACAATAATAATAATAATAATAATGATAACAATAATAATAATAATGATAATAATAATAATAATAATAATATTATTATTATTATTATGATAATAGATAGTTGTATCACTTTTAGAAATGATATGTGTTATAAGATTCTGTATTTCCTTATAGGACATAATGCTGAAGTATATATGTTAATGGTGAGAGGAAATTTTAAATAGAAAAACAATAATTATAACAATACATTGCTCATATAGTTTTTTTTTTTTTTTTTTTTTTTTGTTTTCGTGGTAGTATCTTTTAACGATTTTGTAAACTGTTATTACATGATTTTGTCAGAGAATTATCTACAGTGTATTAAGGAGGATTTTTTTCTTATGTAAAACTTAAAAACATTGAAATAATGATATTACAGTGGACAACAGTAAGGGAGGCTGGTGACGGTCTGGCTAGTAGTGTTACGAAGTGAGTGTCAAATAAATGAGCAGACTGGTCGCATTTTATAAATGTGTAATATATGAGCAGTAGAATTGTATAAGACAATGGTGTTTGTATTTTGATGAAACAAGAAAATATTTTAAAAATGCAATCCAATACAAGTATTAATGTGATATGTTATTTGTGTGATAATTTGTGATGAATATAAAGGAATATATTTTGTTACTATAAAATCAGTGATTTATTATTTTTAGAACAATGAGAAACAATTCAACTGCTGTAAATGTATAACAACAACAACAGCAAAACAACAACAATAATAATAATAATAATAATAATAATAATTATAATAGTAATAGTAGTAGTAATAATAATAATAGTAATAATAATAGTAATAACAATTATAATAATAACAATAATAATAATAATAATGAAAATAATAATAATAAACAATTATAAAAAAAAAATAAAAAAAATAAAAAATTTTATATATATATATATATATATATATATATATATATATATATATATATATTCATAATAGAGATGGTAATAATATTACTAATAATATTAATACTGATAATAATAACAATAATTATAATAATGATAATAACAATAATAATAATAGTAATAGTAATAATAATAATGATAATAATAGTAATAATAATAATAATGATAATAATAATAGTAATAATAATAATAATAACATTATTATTATTATTAATCATAATAAGAATAAGAATCGCTAATAAACAGAAAAAGAAAAATAATGATAATGGATATGACATGAACGACGCAAAATAATCATTAGAATATAATGATGATATAATAATATAATAATCATAATAATAATAAATAATTAATAATAAATAATAATAATAATATAATAAGATAATAATAATAATAATAATGAATAAATAAATAATTATAATAATGACAATTTTAACAAGGTAATACTAGTGCTACTACTAGTACTACTGTTACTACTAATACTAATACTAATATTAATATAATAATAATAATGAGACACTGAAACCCCTTTATACTTAACACGAACCTCGACGTCGTGAAACCTAGTCATGTAGAGCTCTTTACTGTAGTCGGGATAAACTCGGATGACGTGGATAAAAGCAGGCTTACCCAGGTCCACGTTCCACCAGGCGTAAGGCTGGTTGTAGTCGGAGTGGTAGATCGTGTTGATGTTGCAGTCGTTGGCTAGCCCTCCCACCCTGTGATGTAAAATCAGGATTATCGCCATTACAGCAGATGATACGAATGCGCCAGTAGAGCTACAACTTTGGCGTTGATTGCGTGATTGATTAATGATTTTCTCTGTATATCATGGTGAAAGTATCAGTACAACATTGTGATACAAGTAATAGCTTAGTAAAATTTACCTGAAGTGTGGACGTTGTTATAGTCAATGAAATAGGTTACTGATATGTTAATCCCAATTCTGACTCATCTTCGCATTCGCATGGCTTACGGAAATGGTGGTAATAGCATGTGGTCAGGAGTGAGGGTTTTATATTAGTTGTTTGACATGCTGTGGATGGTAGTTAAGGTTTCAATTTGGTTGTTGGAGATGTTGCCTATGGTTGTTAAGGCTTTCGTTTGGATGTTAAAAATTTTGTTTATGGCTGTTAAGGTTTCAGTTTGGTTAGAAATGTTGTTTATGGTTGTTAAGGTTTTAGTCACGTATATGATAGTGAGATGCTGTGGACGGCAGATTCCTCTTTATTTAACGTCTTTAGGTTGTAATACGCTAGACCAAATCATAAAATGCTATATCATATGACCATATCATTAGATCCTTTTAATGTCATATACTCAGAATTTAGTACTACGGTCTAGACCAGCGGTTCTTGAGCCATTTCAAAGGGTCGCCAAGGATATGTGTACCATATTTTTTTCCCCTCCCCAATATACCTCCTCGGAATACTATTTAAGGTTTTAATCCTGTGAATACCTAAGTCATTAACATCTAAGGCTAAGCAAATCATAAAGACATAGACAGTTTATTGTGTTTTTGAATTAGAAATTTTAGATGAAAGGGTGTTTATGAAGATTCGTGGGTCGTCATGATCAATTTGGATAGGACTTTAGATCGTAGCCAATAAAGATTAAGTCGCAAAAGAAAAAAATAATGATGGGAAAAGTAATGGAGAGGAAAGGGAAAAAGAGAAAGAGAGAGAGAAAAAAAAACGGGAAGGAAGAAGAACGGAGAGATGAAGGGGGAAAATGTTGAAAACATTATTTCACCTAAAATAAATAAATAAATAAAGAGTTAATATTTCATATGTTTTCACATTCACACTTAATAAAACAAAAAATTATGCATAAGTCGTTGAATATATTAGCAAAAAAAAAAAAAAAAAAAAAAAAAAAAAGATAACTAAATAAGTATTATAAGGAAACTAAGT
>NC_051429.1:1377156-1380266 GCF_015228065.2 Penaeus monodon | reverse complement strand
GGTTTGAGAATTTTTTTTACGGTAAAACTAGCATTTAAATTTTTTAGGCCTTCGGGAAAATCTTTGTGTTGGTGTGTTGTGTGTGTGTGTGTGTTGTGACATGTATATATGCATACTTTACACACACCACAAAACACCACACCACACACAAGATATAAAATATAATATATATATATATATATATATATATATATATTATAAAATAATATATATATTATATATATATATGAAAATATATATATTATATATAAAATATATATATAAAATATATATAATATATATTAATATCATATATTTATAAAATAATTATATATAATATTATATCTATATATATATATATATATATATATGTATACCCAACCACACACACACACACACACCACACACACCCCACACACATACACCCCACACACAACACACATATATATATATTTTAATATATATATATATTAATATATATATATTATATAATTAATATAATAATTGTAATTATATATAAATATATATAAATATATTTTATATATATAATATATATATAATATATATATATATATATTATATTACTTTTGTAATTTTAAAATATATATATATATTGCTACCCCCAATGGTTTTGGTCTCTGTGCGAAACATGTGTTAACATGAAAAGAATGACCTGGGCATGTGTTAACATGAAGGGACCTGGGCAAACATGATGCAGCTGGCTGTGAGCGGAGGAGCGGAGGAACAAGCCAGGTGAGACGGAGTTGGGCGCTGCTCCTGTGAAGACCTCGTGTGTGCCCTTGTGACCTGAGATAAACCTTGTGTTGCCCTGTTATAAGCTGTATTGTGCTGTGTTGCATGCTGGTTTCCCCCCTGTATTGTGCCTATAGAAAAGTGTACGGGTAAATAACTTGTGTAAATAAAGGAAAGACTGTCACTTTGTGTTTACTTCGTGACCTGCCTCGCCACTTGGCGTTTCCTCTCGTGGTGTTTGGGGACGCGTGGTGCTCGGTGCCTTTTGGGAGCTGTTCAGTGTTCACGACCCTGTGGATAACACGCCGTCTGCCTGGCCTGCCTTGTGTTGGTGGAAGAGAGACGAGGCGGCCGGCCTAACAAATGGTGTCAGGAGTGGGATTTGTGATATTTGATCAGTAAGAGCGCCGATTTATCATGTCCAAAGATGGCGGCAGCCATGAGGGAGAGGAGGTATGATGAGGCAGGCACGAGTGAGGTGAAGCCGGCCAGATGGACCTGATCATGCCATGTGGCCGGTTTGAGGGGGAAATGGCACAAAGGGCAGAAGAGCAGGCACAGAGGGCACGCAAGCAGGCGCATCATCTCGTCGAGATGCAGGCAAGGAAGGCAGAGGAACAGTTCTGCCGACTTGTTGAGGTGCTACAGAGCAATCTTGCATCTGTGAAGATGGAAACTCAGCAGTACACCGACAAGGCCTGCAACAGCGTGAAGAGTGAACTGATGGAGGAGGTGCAGACTCTGAAGGGCGAGGTTCAGGGCCTGAGGGAGGAAGGAAGGAGGAAAGCGGCGTCACGAGGTAGAAAACGTTGCAAGCAGAGAAGGCAGACGGGGTTCTGGCAACAGATGCCAGAGTGTCAGATTTACTGGGGTCTGTGGCAGGAAACCCCGGGCCTCGCAGCGTCGTGTCGCAGCCAGTGGTCGCTGCAGAAGGCTGGGGCCCCATCGGAACCGCTCCTTGAGTATAGGTGGCGGAAAAACTCGGACCGGTCAACCCGCCTCATTGCTTCCCTCACCCCTTCCTCCCCCCCAGGCGTTTAGTCACGGCAGCGTCTCCACCCTGCAGCCCTCGGCCTCCAGACATTCTGTGAAGCGAAGCCAGCTGGTACGAGGGGAAGGTGGCCTGGGAGGCATATGTCGCCCAATTTTGAAATCTGGCATCTGCCCAGGGTGGAGCCAGGAAGAGAAGGCCCTGCAGCTGGTAGCAGCGCTAAGGGGCCCCGCGGTGGAAGTGTTGGGGCATCTGCCGCCATTCCAACATGCCTCTTACACCAGCGTGGCGGAGGCTTTGAAACGCCGTTTTGGGCACCACCACCAGGCGGAGGTATATCGGGCGCGCTTGAAGAAGCGGACTCGTGAGCGAGGTGAGACACTGTCCCAGCTGGCGCAGGATGTGGAGGCCTGGTAAGGAGGTCGTACCCTGCGGCTGCGGAAGAGATGATCGTGATCCTGGCCCGCGATTTCTTTGTTGACGCTTTGCAGGACCGGCAGCTGCAAATCTACGTCAAGCAGGCGCACCCTGAGGACCTGCAGGTGGCGCTGGCCAGGGCCTTGGAGTTCGAGGCCTTCCTGAAGGCAACCAGTGGCTAGGGCCAGTTTGTCAGCCCCGCCGTGACCTCTGGGGCCGGAAGGCTAAAGTGGAGAAAAAATAGCACGGGAGGAAGGTGAGCCCGAGCACTTTTCAAGGCTTGTGTTGGGGCTGCGGTAAGGAAGGGCATAGACGTAGTCGGTGTCGGAGGGAGCGGAGAACACGTCCTCTCAACCGGACGGATTCTGATGCCTTCCAGCAGTGCTGCAAGGACTGTGGCAGGTATGGTCACCATCCGAGCGCATGTCCTAAGGCTAAGGAAGTGGTACAGGCGGAAAACTTGGACAGGCTGGAGAAGGGGGCAGAAACCCAGCCGTCCTCGGTTCCCGGGCCCCGACTTGGGTAAGCTGCTGTCGAACCAGCACGTCAGGTGGGGGGGCTCAGTAGATGGAAAGCCATGCCGCCTGACAGTGGACACGGGGGCTGAGAAGACCCTAGTGCAGCCTGATAGTTGGCCACTATGCGATTTCCAGACACACCACAGAGACTGTGTGGTGTCAGGGGGGCATTGTGTCCCGCTCAAGGGGCCAGTGGGAGGCTCGTATTGGCCGTGGGACAGCACGGTGCAGCGGCTCCGGTGTATGTGGCCAATTGGACGAGCACTGCTTGCGGGGCCTTGACTACCTTTGACGCAGAGTAAGGCGTGGTCGACCTTGGACGGAAGCTGGTGAGGGTGCATGGTGAAGATGTGCCCTTGCTTCCAGAGGTTGGCTGTGCAGAGGTATTTACGGCTGAGGGGGACTGCACTTTCCCCCCAGGACAGAGTCTAGAATCCGGTGTCGACTGTCAA
>NC_051429.1:1362156-1372156 GCF_015228065.2 Penaeus monodon | reverse complement strand
AAACCATTTGTATTAGGCTAAAAATAGCTTAGCATTTGCCTGGGCATAAAATTTATAAGCCGGCATCAATTTTTAAACCCAAGAATTTAAGGCAATTAGAAAGCCCCAAACCCTCCGGATTTTTTCCCCTCAACCCCAAAGTTTTTTTGGTAAGAACCCCCAACTTTTTTAAAAAAACTCCTCGCAGTTTCCCTTTTATTGGTGTTAAAAATGCCTTGGTATGGTAAATCGACATTTATGTGGAGTTCATCTTTCTTTTTTTTGAACTTTTTTCACGCCATGCATCAAAACCCCTTTTCCCTTGAACCCCCCATTTTTTTTAAGCTCCCATTCTGTAGGCAATATGCAGACCACACTCCAGTAATTTTGTCCAATGCAGGGGGGAGATGCTGTGTTTTATAACCCATCGCAACATTTTTTCTTTTATAGTTTTAAATTTTTTCCATTTTTGTTTTGATTCCGTGGCGGGAAAACCCAAAAGGTTTAGCATGCAAAGATGATCGAAAACCTGAAAAGGCGCACCCCTTCCGGGTTAACCGGTAGGTGGGGGTTGTGAAATAAAGGAGTTGTGATACTTATGTGATTTGTGAGTCCCCTTTGTGATCCCGCCATAAACAGGATTTATGACAATTTAAATGTACCTATTTTGGTGAAAAATTATTATGTTTTATTTTATATATATATTCCCTTTTTGTGTGATATGTTACCCCAAGGGGAAAATAGAAAGATTATTTTTTATTTTTATTTGCTGTGAGCATATCGCCATGTAAAAAGGAGATTCTTGTAAAATTTTGTAGAGTAAAAATATTTTTTTTTTGGGGGCTGTAGTCCACACTTTCTGGCAGTAGCATCCCCAGGCAGAAGCGAGCGGGGGTACGGGGATTTATGAAGAACTTCTTTTTTTTTTTTGTCAGAGTGATCTCCAATGAACCTACTTTAAAGTTTAAATTGGGGGTTTTTTCTCCCTAAAGCTCGTAAAAAAACACCAAACAAACATATATCCAACACACACAGTGGGGATACAAACATGGCGCAGTGACCAGTTATTCATTCTGACCCCCACCCTCGGCCCCTTTTCCCCCTCGGGGCCTCCCGCCTGCCCTGCCCCACCCTGGGGCCCTCAGTAAAAAACCCCGCCCCGGAGTGATTTTCTTTAGTGCAGTAAAATTGGGGTTTTTTAAAAAGGAAGTGTAGTGTTTTAAGTATAGTGTTAGTGCAGTGCTTTTTTTAGCACAAAAGGGGACCCGAATCAAAAGCATTTTGAAGTTTGTAGGATGAGACAAAAATTCCGCACTCTCTGCGACGTTCCCGGGAGCGACTTTTCCTCGCGTCGGGGCTCGCCTACCCCCCCGTCCCCGGCGTGACGCACGGCAATGCCACCACCACATCACTCCCCCACACGCTGGACGGAATTTCACCGGATTTGCGCCAAATTTTGCTGTATTATCTTCACCCCCTTTACCACGGTCCCCATGGGTAAAGGAAAGAAACCGCAAAGGCCAGAAAGAGCGCCCCGGAGAAACCAACTCTAGCCTTAAAGATCGAAGGACCAGTGCCGGGCACCCACCCCCCACAGTATTACTACATTGCTCCAGGGGATAATACAGAGGGCGAAAAGAGGGAAAAAAAAAAGGGTCGGAAGGGGGAAAGGAATACCCTTTTACAGGGTAAAAGCCCGTGGGATGGAAAACCCCGGGTGGGAAAAGGAAGAGGAAGCCCGCCGGAAAGGGAAAGAAAAAACCCCCGTGGGAAAGGGATGAGGAAGCTCCCCGTTTTCAAAAAGTGTACTTCGCCCCCATCCCCACAGCCCGTAGTTTCAACTGCGATTTTCGCCAGTGGTTTTTGCGGGAAAATCCAACGTTTCTCACACTCCGCCGCCCCCGAAGGAAAACAACCCAAACCTGCGAAAATATTCCCACCCGTTGAACCCCCCAACTTTTCCGGGAAGGAAGCGCGAAGGGGCCCGATTATGCTGCCCATGGTGGTTTCCCCCTCATCTGCCATAAAAAGCACATATACACAAAAAATTTTCCCTTACACCTGAGATGCGACGGGGGTGGAAAAATTAAAGTGCCCGAAAAATCCCCCCCCCCCCCCCCCCCTTACCCCCCCCCCCCAAGTAGATGATGTACTGACAAAACCCTCGGGGGAGCATATAAAAAATCCCAAGTAATGAGGCGCGGAGGGGGAAGGGGCCTTTCCCTCCGAGTGAAAGAAAGCAAGGGCCCAAAGTGTTTTCGATGTTTTTTGGATACGGCTAAAAATCTTTTTCACAGGAATAGACCTTTGCAAGGCTCGGGACCAAAACATGCTGTGACCCAATGGATAAAACACGGCATACTAATGGGTATACGTGATGAGGAACTTACCCAGAACTCATTCAGAGGGGACTTTTTGGCGACATTGCAAAAATTTTTGGGGGAAAAAAGCGGGTCACATAAATTTAATAAAAAGACAGCATTATCTGTTTTTGGGGGACACTTTTTTTCATCACCGCTTTTTCCCAAAAATAAAAGAGAAAAAAGGCCCTGCCCTGAAGTAAACTAAGATAAACCTAGCTACCTACCTAGAAAAGTCGGGAACTGCTGTGGTCGTCAACATAAAAAAAGGTCTATGCAGAGCCCTTTATTTCCCATTGGTGTTTGGGGGCAAGAAAGGCCAGGGAAATTTTTACTGAAAAGGGTTTTCCGGGCCAAAAATTCCAATGCGAGTCCCCAATCGGGGGGGCCACTTTGTAAATGCGCCACAAAAAAGGGAAGGCAAATAACAAAAGAAGGGGAAAAAAAACCCAGAATTTTAAAGTATAAGTTGTACCCCTTCAGTTTAATCCAGGATGTCATCTACTGCACGACCTAACCTCCCCTTTCCCCTAAAGTTGCGTATCTTTTCGGCTAAGTTTCATCGGGAAAGTCTTGCCACACCCCTGACACAGGTGCAGCCCAAAAATGAAGGGGAATAAGCATCTTATAGTTTAAAAATTTAACAAAAAATTTTGGGCACCCCCGGCAGAGCCCTACTACAATGCAAAATGGGTAACAGATCCACCAGTGGCTGGACCCTTTTGGGGAAACCCCATCCCTAGGGCGACCGTTCGTTTACATTTTGGATTGATGTACAGCCTTCGCTTACGACCCCGCTGCCCCTTTTGGGAAGGGGTGCAAGGATTTGGGGTTTGTTCCAACTTTTTCCCCAAAGGGCAAAGTCGAAGGGTGCACGGGCCCAAATCGAGACCAGGGGTTTGGGAATAGTCGCCGGGATTAAACCCCTCTAAATTTTCTCCCTTTTAAACCGTGGACCAGTTGAATTTAACCTGAAAAAGAAAGGGGAAGTTTTTCCCGGCACCCTTATCCCGACATCTTGGTGAAAAAGGACGACTTGCAGTAAAGGGCCCTAAAGGACGAGATTGGCCCACCCCTTTTGAGAATTCACTGCGGGTATAAGTACGCCCTTCGCAATTCACCCCCAAGAATGTTTCCCTTTGGGGTTTTTTAAAGGAAAACCAACGAAAAGGGAAAGCTTGAGTCATTATGCCCCCAAGGAATCTTGAACCCAAAGTAGAGGTTTGAACATCAGTTTGGTGTCACCCAATGGGTTTTGCCCCAAAAATTTAAATGGTGGGTTCGAAATTCCCTTTGCCCTGCCCAAAACTCAACAGGCAATTTCTCGCCCTGCCCACCCTTCCCCGACCCATTTCCAGCCATCAGAAGTATCAGTCCACGGTCAAAATTTTTTCAAAAAGTGGATCTCTTTTTTTGGTTTTTGGGGAAAACTCCCCTGCTGAGGACGATAACCCGGGCCCACATTTATCACTCCTTAGGTTTTTTCAGGTTTGTCGGGGCCCCCAGGGGTTTTTGCTGAAAAACAGGAGACCCTTTTTTCCCCCGAGGTGCCCGGGCATTTCGGGGAGTAAAAACCCCCAAAAAACCCGGATAAAATTTTGGGGAAATGAAATTCTCCTACATAAATGAGGACTACATCTCACACCTTAAAAGAGTAAATGAAGTCCTGTCAAGGTGTCGTCGCATGGAAAATTTAATGCAGGAATTCATTGTGGCTGCATTGAGGTCATTTTTTCTGTGGGTAAAAACTTCAAGAATGGTTTTGGGAAGCAGCCCAGAAAAGGTTTGGGGGCCATACGGGGTTTCCTACCCCTTAAATTTAACCCGCTTGGGGGGGCTTTTAGGGTTGGAAAATAAACCCTGGTTTGATTTAAAACACCCCGTTTTTCGCCCCACTGAAACCCCCGCCCCGCCCACTGAGGAGCCCAAAAAAGAGCTTTTACTTGGACAGCAGACCCACCAAAGCTTTTATTGCCCATTTAAACAAGCTTTGTAAAACCCCACCCATACTGGGCCAAACGTTTGACCCAAAGCTCTTCCTACCATTGCAGACCGACGCCTAGACTCTAGCCTCGGCTAGTTTTTTTCCCAGGCCCCCCCCCGGTGCGGGAAGATAAAAGTGGTGCAATGGGGATCTCGTTTCTTGAGGACAAAAAAACAGGGTATGCCCCATAAAAAATTGGAAATGCAAGCTTCGTTTGGCTATCAGAAAGTGCAAGTTTACCCTTCGTGGACTTCAGACTTCAGTTTGAGGCCAGATCCCCGAAATTGGTTCTTTTTTTAAAAACCAATTCTCGAATGCTATTAAAAATCCTCGCCTCCAGCCCATAAAGGGAAAAGAATTGCACCCTCCCTTTTTTTACTGAATGTGGTTGAGGTAAGGGTTTTTGCTTTCTTAAATCCCTTCCCGGTCACCTGGGGATTCCCCCAAACGGTGGAAGGGGTACCTTCAATACTGAGAGGGGGACATTTCCCTGTAAAGATTGCGGGGTTTTGCAGCTGTCAAATCTTTTCATGAATAGACACTTAACGACAAGGGGATCTTTTCATGGAAAAAATTGCGTAGGGGCTGCTTTAAGGGGATGCCCCCTAAAAAGAATTGCGCAACATGTAAAGTCGGGTTCCCCAATGACCGCTAAAACCCTGAAAAGTACCCTGCGTCCGTACGGGAAAAATTCCAAGGGTTTTTTAACAACGATGGTAAACTTGGTGCTGTATGGCCCTAGAGGGGGTTTTTCCCTGTTCTTTCCCCGTAGCACCCGGCTCGCCGCAGGATTTTCACTCCAGTGTAGAAGTACAAAGCTTTCGTGCACAGCAGACAGCCCTTTTGGCCGGGCATTAATGCAGACATAGAAAAATACCTTTTCATTTTTAACCCCATCCCAGCCCCTACACCCTAGCCAGCAAAAGGAGCCGTTTTCTGTTAGAAGACAAACCCACAAGAAAAATTCATGTCTGTACATGAAAATTTTTAGTGTTTCTGGAAAACCTTTTTGGGGTATGTTTTACAGACTTTCTGGGGGTGGCCGTTGTCAGGCCTCCAGAAATAATGCAACAAGTGGTTTAACGTTTAAAACTTTCGGCAAAATGTTCTGTGGGTTTTGGGTCCCCTTTTGCCTGCGACCGGGCGGTTACCCCAGTTTCCCCCGAGAATTTTCTTTCATTTCTTCAGGGGATGGGGAGTGCGGCATGGGCCGTCAAGTCCCCATTTCCCATCCAATGGGATGCAGGGCTGCTTGAAGAAATTCAAATTCTGACATGAAGACGCACCAAAAGGGAAAAATTTACTATGAGGAGTTCGACAGAGGCTTACTGGAATTTTCGGTTAAAGCCCCAAATTTTACTGGGCCCTTCTCCTGCTCAAATTTTGTTTGGTAGCCCCCTTTGCTCTTGTGTGGCCCGCCCAAATCTAGTGCCTTCATGAAAAGGAGGTTTGGGAGACCAAGCTGAAGACTGCGACCGTCGTTGGGTGAGTACGAGCCAAAAGGAAAGTGAAGAAACCCCTATTACCTCGCGCCCACTCATTTTTCCCAAATTAACATTTTGGGGGCATGTGCGAACCAGGAAACCCACATCCCAAACCTTGGGGATAAGGTTTGGCCCCTGTAAAGGGGATTTTAAATCTCGTGATTTTACATCAGGCTTTCCAAAAAGGGGCCCCTTTCTGTGGCGCCCAATTTGCCGCTTCCTTGCCCCACACAGCTCTGATTGGACATTTAACTGATTTGGAAGACAAACTGTCAGATGATGCCCCCTGGTCTTCCCCCCCCTCTGTGCCCGTTGAACCCCGAAAGTTCGGAACGTATTTAAACAAAGTCCGTTCAAGATTCCCCCTAGTGAACGTAAAGGGGGGAGGGAGATGTGGGTTGATAATGAAGGAGTTGTGATACTTTTTTGTGAGTTGGGAGGCCATATTGTGATGCCGCCAAAATACAGGATATGATGACCCCAAAATTTTCGTACCTTTTTTTGTGATAAATTTTATGATTATATTTTATATTACTGCCTTTTGTGGGTATTTTAAAACCCGTGAAATAGAGAAAATTATGTTTTGTTTTTTATTGCGTGGAGCAATCGCCCATTATGTTTTTGTGTAATTTTAATGCCCGGTTTATGGTTGAATGAAGAAAGAAATTTCACAGGGAAAAACTGAAAAATCTTTTCCCCGTTAATTTTAGGTGTTTCTTTGGCAAAAAACAATGGGGAGGTTTTACAATAAATTTGGGGATGATGGGGGTGGGTTTGCCCCCCACTATGATGTTAGTGGCCTGCCCCTTTAAGTGATAGGCAAAAGAAGGGGGCGAACAATTATGACCGTGCTGGGTCTATTCCACTAATGGCAATGAATATAGGTTGACCCCCCCTACCCTCAAAACCCCTACCTTTTTAAAAACATTTTTATGTTTTCGTTTGAATAATTTGGGAATTTAAATCTGAATTTACTTTATTTAATATTTTTTTTTGGTCGAGTTGGGGGGGGGAAAAAGTGAGAGTAGCTTCTTTAAATAATTTGGGAGCATCTTTTTTTCCCCCACCCCCAGTTTCATTTGCACAGAATAGGCCCCCCTGATTTTCCCCGAACAATTCTTCCCCAACTCCCCTTTTCCTCCCTTTTGGGCCTTTTACTTGCCTTATATCAAATTTGGGTTTTCTGTCTCCTTTCTCTCTTCTCATGATCTGGGGAAAGACGAATAAAGGGCAGAAAAATTTTATCCCCTCTAGACACTCGAACATATAAAAAAGGGTTTTTATAAAAAAAGACAATATCATACAGTAAACACAAATGATAAAATTTCCTTTTGGGCAAAACTGTCCCTCTTCTGGTCAAGAACTAGGGTGACGTCAAGCCAGTTTTTTTTTTGGAGAAAAGGGAAACTTTATTTTTCGCTTTGCTTAGTCCAAAACACCCAAGATTTTATTCCCCAAAAATTTTTTTTCCTTCTTCCCCCCCCCTCCCGATGATTATTTAAAAGCTTGATGAATTTTTTATTTTTGTTTGGAAAAAACCCTGTCCCAAAAATTTGGTTTTTTACTTTCTGCCCGATATTTTTTTATAGTTTTTTCTTTAGACCGCCATCTGTAAAAAAAATTTAAATTGGGTAAACATCAAACCCAAATAATAAATGTTAAAGGTTTTTTCGTTATAAAGTTTTTTTTTTCAGAGGGAAAAAATTTGGGGGAAAATATTATAAAAAATTCCCAAAAATCGGAAATGTTTTAAAAAACTTGAAAGGGAAAAATTAATTTTTGGCAAAAACAGGTAATTCCATTCCAATATATTTTATACAATCCATACAATTTTACCTTTTGGGCCCAAAATTGTTGAAACTGGAAAAAAAATCGTGATGTTTTCCGGGATAGAAAACGTAAACCCCCTCCCCTGGATGATACGGGAAATTTCCCCAAAAATGGGGTTGGTTTGGGGAAAATTTAAAACTTCCACACAAAATTTTTTGTTTTTTTTTTTTTTTTTTCATTGAAAAGGGGGTGGATTTTGGCACCTTTGTTACTTGCTTTTTAGAGAGTTTTTTAAAATTTTCGCGGCAATGTTTTAAACTATGCAAAAAACCAAACCCATCTCGTGAGTATTTTGGTTTTTAAATTTTTTGATTTAGTATATGTAAAAATTTAAAAAATGTCAACCAATTTTTATGTTAATGATAACTAAGGGATTCAAAAATTATATTGTGAATCTTTCGCACCGATGATAAATCCGTGGATGGGGTTCTATTTTCCATATTTTTACATCCTAAGAAAATTTTTCCCTTTTTTGGGCCCAAGGGAAAAGGGTTTCTTGGACCCCTGTTGGGGAGGGGGCGAAAGGGCCCTACCACCCCTTTGTTTTCCAAAAACCCCGAGGGCCCCGGTGCGAGTCTCCGGCAGGGCCCCAGCCCATCCTAATTCCCCGCGGCAGGTTTTCATTCAGCTTCTCAAGCCATTTACGTCCCCGGGTATCCCACGGGCCCCTCCCTCCAGGATTGTCTCGCCCAAAAATACAAACCCGATGACAGGGGCCCTCCATAGGGAAACGACTAGGTGCCCATTTGCCCCGAGGGGGCGATCCCCCGGGTTATGCAAGAACTTGGGCTTGGTCCAGGAGACCTACAACCTAGGGGGTTTGCCTCACTTTTTAAATGCATCAAAAGCCCCGCCACCAGTGCCCCTGGGACTCAGATAGGGTGCAACTCATCGGGGAAAGTCTAGGTCAGAGATCTTGATAGGGCCCAGTGTTTCCCACTGACTTTGTTATAGCTTGCCCCCTTTTCCAATCCATAAAGGTGGTTTAAAAATGATTTGGGGCAAGGGCCCCAGCCTTACCTCACCCCCGAATTAACAGGGAAGAGGTCTGAAGACCCCGCCCAAATGAACAAACACTTTCAAATAAAACCCTTATAAAAAACTTGCCCATTAAGGTCAATAACTCCATTAGAATTTCCCCTGATTCTTTAGGATCCCCCTAGCGATTCCCATTTTCACCGGTTTGAGCGCCCCTTGAGGGCGATTTTAGGCTGCGAGGAAACCCCCGACCAAACTTGCGATGGCGTTCCACGGGGTTTCGTATTTTGGGTCAAAAAAAAAAAAAAAAAAAAAAAAAAAAAAAAAAAGAAAAAAAAAAAAAAAAAAAAAAAAGAAGAAAAAAAAAAAAAACAAAAAAAATTTCCCCTTCCAGGAGGGGGGAAATCCGGGGGGGAAGGGGGAAGACCTTGGGGTCCGGGCTTGATGGGGCCTCCCTAGGTTTACCCCCCCCTTTCTCAGAAGGGGAAAGGTTTGAAACTTTCCCTGGTTTGTTTGAGAAGGGGAAGGCCCCAGTAAGGGGGGTTTGGGACATTCTCGACCCTTTCCCCTTCCGAAGGGATTTTAAAAAACGCCCCTCAGCCCAAGGTTTAGTGGAATGGGGACCCAAGGGCTGCCAATTTGGGGGAGGGCTTGGGAAACCCCCAGGCCCGGGGCCCTAAAGGGCAAAAAACCCCCAACCCCCCTTTGCAGTCCAGAAGGGATTGCCCTTTACTTTCAGCCCCCCCCAACCCAAAACTTGGGAAATTTAGCCCATCCAAAAACCTTTTGGTTAGGGTAGGGGTTATGTTATGGGTTTGGGCCGGACGTAAATGGACTCGGGGTTTATGTTTCTGCTTGGGGAAGGGTCCTATTTTATTTTTAAAAAGGTCAAAACTCCCGGGCCCAAAGGGCAACCAATCCCAAACTGTCCTGAAAACCCCTTCCACTGAAGGACGGGTATTTCGAAGGGGGGGTTAGGTAACCCCAAAAACCAGGGGTTGGTGGCAAAGGGGAATCCATTTAAAAAAAGGGCCCTTTTAACCTCCTCCTGCAAAGGATTCGATTGCCCTTTTTTTTTGTCCCTTTCGCGGTACCCTAAACCTTAGCAAGCAAGAATTGTTTCCCAAATTTTTTCCCCCAGCAAAACGACAACTTCATGGGCCTCGGTCCACCGGGGTATGTTTCCCGCCTTTGGGGGACCCAAAACTTCCCGGGGGCCTTTTTTGATGTTAGTTGGGTTTAAAGAAGCCTTTCCCTCAAGGGTTTTGAAATTTTGGAAATTTGGCAAAAGGGGCCGCAAAAAGGTTAAAACCCCGGGGACTTACCCCTTCCCTTTTCGTCCAAGGGGAAAACCCCTTGGGGTTTTGGTCCCCTGGAAAGGGCCC
>NC_051429.1:1338055-1351709 GCF_015228065.2 Penaeus monodon | reverse complement strand
AAAGCCTCGTATGTTCGGAGTCTAGATCGTATCAATATCGACATTATCGTCTTTTTCCTAAGATATGGAAGAGAAGTGGAGAGCAGAGAAGAATTGATATATGTAAGTGAAGACCAAGAGGAAAACGAGATTGAGGGAACGTTCAGATCAGCTGCCTATGCTGTGCAAATGAACTGCGGGAGTGTGGAAAAAGGATGCTAAATTATGTAAGGAAGCTGCTCTCACGTTTCCACTCGACCACAAAAAATATAAATAAAGTAAATTCAGAGTCGCAGCATTAACAATTAACATCCTATCATGCTCTTTGCCTACAGTTAAACAGAGGGATAAGTAAAGCTAAATATTGATTAATGCAAAAGGAACACAACTGCAGACTCTTTCCACCATATGCATGTGTCTTACAAGCTAAACAGTCATGCTATCCTCCTGGAATGCTAATAGATGATTTTAACATGAAGCTTCCATTACAATCTGTACTTGATCATATGGCCACGAGATTAATTGAATAACAATGAGAGGCATTTGAATTATTGCCAAGTTATCTCGAACGTAAATATAAAATGATTACTAAGTATGGATTTGATGGTAGCGGGGTCAAGCTCTTTATTCATTGCCAGCTAGTGGAATAGACACAGCTACCAAGTCACAATTATTCGCCACCTTCATTTGCCCTATCACTATAAAGGTACAGGACACTAACATCATAGTGTGGCAGAACCCGGCCCCATCATCTCCAATTTATTGTCGACTTCTCCATTTGCAGTTTGCCAAAGAAACACCTGAATTAACGAGAAAGAGTTTTCTAGTATTTCCAGTGAAATTTCTGCACTTCAGCCAACCACTGAAACCGGCACTGAAATTACACATAACATCATTCCTACCATGGTTGACGGCAAGGTGTGTCAAGCCTTATCAGGTAATCGATCATCTTCGTCATGCTACCTCTGCTTGCCCGCCACGAAGCCATCACAAATGAACAATTTAAATCATATAAAAGAAAAGGGTGTTGCTGATGACTATTTAAAACACAGCATCTCCCACTGCATCTGTACATAAATTGCATGGAGTGTGTACTGCATATTGCCTACAGAATGCAGCTAAAAACATGGAGGGTTCAAGGAAAGGAAGCTCATGAGGCTATGGCAGCTGAAAAGAAAAGAGTTCAGAAAGAAATGAAAGATGAACTCCACATAAATGTCGATCTACCATGCCAAGGCAGTGGTAACACCAATAACGGCAACACTGCGAGGAAGTTTTTTAAAGAGTGGGCTTCTGCAGCCAGAATAACTGTTGATGGTGAGATAATCCGGAAGTTAGGGGTCTTGCTAATTGCATTAACTTCCGGATTTACAATTGATGCACGTGCTTATGAATTATATGCCGAGGCAACTGCTAAGCTATATGTAGCTAACTACAAATGGTGCAACATGCCAGTCTCTGTGCATAAGATGTTAATTCATGGAGCACACGTCATTGACATGCTCTGTATACCCATTGGCCAAGCATCCGAAGAAGCCATTGAAGCCAGACATAAAGACATAAGAAGGATATGTTGGATCACTCATGTAAATCTCTCGGTCAAGAGTAAATGAAGAACCTGATGCATTGGCTTCTTGCATCCTCTGATCCAATGGTTGCAGTCCACCGCAAAAGAGGAATGAAAAAGGGCAATGAACTCTCAGAGGATGTTCTTTCATTATTAAAAGAATCTTCATATCCCAACTTGGATGTAGGAAATATAGTGATGAAAATGATGTTTGATGCTGCTGATGATGGAAATTATGCCATATAAGTAACATGTTTTCGTTTGGTTTTCTACTATTTTGTTTGAAGTATATTTACAGTAATATTATTGTTAATGTTGCATTTAGTTCTTTGCTTGTACAAATTTTATTTTATTTATCTGTTTTGTCTAAATAAACATGGCAATACACTATCTTACTTTTTTTTTTATTCCTTTTCAAAAATTTTTACACAAAAGGAAATATGGAGAGGGAAAAAAAGGTGATTAATAACTAGTAGAATTGTTTAGTTAAATGATTGTTAATTCCCGCAGATTTTTTTTCTGGAGGTTCTCTCGAACTGCCCTCACCCTTTAAACATACATATGCTACCCTCAAGTAACATTCTACTTCATATGTTATACATTAGTTGGGTCACGATCCACTATCTCCCAGCATCGATCTCATGAAGAGCCAATCACTTCCTAGGGGCGACCCCTCACACAAACAAATTCTGACACGTCAGATCTCAGGCTGATCGGACCATGTTTGAACCGGCGGTCACAACCGACTAAACCCCCATCGAGGAGGTTATGACACAGAAGATAATTTTATACAATAAGCCTCTCCCATTGCAGTATTACAGAATAAGTAATATACAGAATATTGATACGCCCTAATATGAGTATGTGATTTACCAGCAGCGGCTACATATATGTTTATATATATATAATATATATATAATATATATATATTATATATATATATTAAAATATATATATATATATATATATATATAAAATATATATATATATATATAATATATAAATTATATTATATAATATATATATTCAAATTAATTATTATTTTTATATATATATATATAAAATATTATAATTATTATAAAAATAAAAAATTTTATATTTTAAAAAATTTTAAAATATATTTAATATAAAAATTAATATTTATATATATATTTTATATAAAAAAAATTTTTATATAAATATATATTTTAATATATAATGTAAATATACATAATATATAATTTTAAAATATATATTATATATATATAAATTTTTATATATATATATATTAAAATAATAATAATATATATATATATAAATAGTACATTTTGTAATATATATAAATATATATAACTATAAAAATATATAAAATATATTTTATAAAAATAAAATAAAAAAATTATATTTTATAAAATATTTTATTAAAATTATATATTATACAAAAGAATTTTAATATATAATTTTAATAAAAAAATTTTTATATATATTATAATAAATATAAATATATAAATAATAAAATTTATTTTATAATTAATATAAAATATAATAATATAAAATTATATTTTAATAATCTATAAAAAATAAAAACTTTAATATATATTTTATATATTATTATAATAAAAATTAAATATATAAATTTATCTTAATTATAATAAATTTTAAATTTTTTAAAATTTTTAATAGTATATATAAAATTAAAAATAAAAATTATATTAATATATAAAATATATAAAAATATAATATCTATTTTATATATATAAAATATAATTAGTAAAATTATTATATAAAATATGAAAAATTATAATTTTTATAAAATTAATAATTTTTTAAAAAAAAATTTTCTATATATAATATAATAAGATTTTAATAGGGGAAAATATATTTTATTATATACAAAAAATATAATATATAAATATTATTAAAATTATATTTTTTTATATATATATATTTTTATTTTATATATAATATATATTATATATATATTATATATAATAAAATTATAATATATAGGTTTTTATAATCTATATATATTAAAATTATATATAAAATATTTTATATAATAATATATTGTTATATATAATATATTTTAATATATTTTTTATATATATATTATCTAAAATATATATGTTTTTGATATATATACAAATATAATAATATATAAAAATTATAATATACATAATTAAAAATTATATATAATATCCATATATATAAAATTTATATATAAAAAATATATACATACAAAAATATATATTATATATAATATTTTTTTTTAATTATAATATATATAATATATATATATATAATATATATATATGTATATGAAATATAGAAAATTTTATAGATATATATGTATATTTTTTAATATATTATATTTTTAAAATTTTAATATATAAAATATATATATTAATTTTTTTAAAAAATATATATTATATGAAAATATATATAAAATCTATTATATATATAAATTTTTATATATTTTATTTATATATATATAATATTATTATAAATATAGTAATAAAAAAGTAATCTAATATATTATATATATAAAATATATTATATATTATAAAAATATATATATTTTACATTGAAATATAAAAAAAATAAATTTTAATAATTTTATATATATTTTATATAATAAACTATTTTATATTATTATATATTATATAATATATAATAAAATATATATATATTTTTATAGTTTTACATATTAGATTTATGTATATGATATATTAAAATTACTTTTTATATATTATAATATAAATTATATATATATAAAATATATATTATTAATATATTATAAAATAATATATATATATAATATAACTTTATATTTAAAATTTTAAAATTATAATATATATATAATAATATATATAGATATATATATATATTTTGGGGGTTTAATTTTTTTTTAATTTATTTTTATTTTTTTTAATTTTTATTTTTTTATATTTTAAATTTTTAATATATATAATATATATATATTATATATATTAAAAAATCGATTATATATACTATATATAAATGTGGGTGTTTTATATGTAATAATTTTAAAATATTATAAATATATAAAATAATAATATATTTATAAATAGATATATATAAAATTATATAAAAATATATATATATTTAAATATATAATACATATATAAAAATATATATAAATAATAAAATATATATAATAAATATATATATAATATTTTATATATATATATTGTATAATTATTATATATTTTTATTTATATATATATAATATAAAATATAATTATAATCCCAATGCCCCCCAACCCTTTGTTTCCGCCATAGGGTTAAAAAAAAAAAAAATATATATATTATTTTATTTTAAAATATATAATATATTATATATATATAAAATATATAAATACATATATATAAAAAATATATAAAATTATAAATATTATATTTTTTTTAATATATATAATATAAATATATAAAATTTTAAATAAATTAATATATATAAAAAATTAATATATATAAATTTTAATATACTTATATAATTAATTTTATATAAAATATCTTTTATATTTACATTATTAATACATATATATTATTAATATATAATATATAATTATAATATAATATATATATATATATATATATATATATATATATATATATTTTAATGGCTATATATATTTTCCAATAATCTATCTATCTATCTATCTACTTTATTCTATTATTTTATTTTTAAATATAATATTTAATATCCCCAATCTAGATAAAAAAAAAGCAATTAAGATTTCTTTTAAAAATAAAATCGCCGCCACCCCCCCAGGGTTTTTATTAGAAAACGGGGAAAAACAAATCTTTTCCCAAGTGAAAAATTTTTTTAATAACTTTAAAAAATCAAAATTTCCCTTAATGAAGGGATTGGAAAACTAAGTAAAAATTCTCTATATTTTACTATTTTTTAAAAATTTCAATATTATTACAGTAATTAAAAATTGTTAAAATACATTTTAATCTATATTAAAAATTTTGTTAAAAAACATTCAATCCCATATTAAAATGGAATGTTTTTTTAAAAAATCGATAAAAATAACTGAAAGCCCTGCTTTCCAGAAAAACCCCCCAAAGAAAACCCGGGCCCTGGTTCCGTCTCTTTCTTGAAAAGCGTCTCTCAGACCACGGGGGCGACCCCGGGGGCAAACCCCGCCCGGGGCTCACTCACACACATAAAACATCACGTGGGTCGTACCTCGTACGATGTCTTTTTCATCACGGTTTTTTTTCCCCTTGTGCCACACCCTGATTTTCCTTTCTTTTTTAGCATTTTTGGAAAATTCCAACTTTCCCAAACCCCCCCCCCTAAATAACAGCCTGTCCCCGGGGGATGCTACACAGTCTTCTAGGGACCGCAGTAACCCCGCACGGGGGGGCCAAAAAAGGGCACCCTTGCCCAAGGTTTACCTGTAGGGTATCGGAAGGCAGGGGAGCCTTAAACTCCTGTTGGGCTATGTAGCTAACCCGATACCCAAAAAAAAAAGTTTTTTATACTTCGGGGACCTTTTTGGGGGGGGTAATATTTAAAAATTTTCTCTACTTTTTCTGTCACTATACGGGCGGCATAGGTTTCCTTTTTGCCCACCCATATATTTTAAAGCACAACCTTTTAAAAATATTAAAAGTGTTTACAATCGTGAAACCCAAAGGCCACATTTTCTATTACATTTAGACCCTTTTTTTTTTCCACATATGTTGCACCCCGAGCGCTCCGGAGAGTCGAAGCGTCTATTCGTGTTGGCAGGAGTCGGTGACCAGATTTTTCTTAGTGTGGGTTCTTCAAAGATTTTTCCCTTTTTTAAGATTCATTTACCTGAGGGACTTTGCCCGCGAAACTTGGGGGGTACTTCCAAGTTTTTTTGTGCCAGGGAGGTTGACAGAGCTGGTAAAAAGAAAATGTTTTTTCTGACACTTTCCGGGGGAACCCGATGGTTCTTAGAGTGCCCCTCTTAGGACCCCCTGGGCTTTGTCACAATTTTTTTAAATGTTTCCCTTTGGGTTTTTGCAGTTGGGGGACTAGATTTCCTCGGGAAGTGACATAAAACCATTCTTCGCCTGAGCGGATGCCCAAAAGGTGGGAAAAAAGTCATCCAGGACCCCATTTTCTGCAGTAGCTTTCCGCTTCCTCCTCGTCGAAAAAGGGCCCCGGGTTGCAGGTAAAATGACCCCCCCCCACGGCGCAGGAGGGCAGCATCGGCCGGGGAAAACACTCCATCCCGGGGAATGGCTTTGCATTTTTTTAATAAGGTCCCTCTTTTCCACAAAACAGGTCCCCGGCCTCTGAAACAAGAAGGACAGCAGCAGAAATTGGGTTTTGGATAAAAACCCTAGAGTTCCCAAAATGGGTCTGGGGAAAGATTTACCAGGGAAACATCCATTTTGGGGGCCCGGGAAAGGGGAAAATCAGATTTTACCCCAAATTTTTCCCCAAAAAACTTTCCCGGCATTATTTTACATTTAAAAAAAAAGTAATAGGGGTTTAAATTTTCTTCCCTTTGGAGGAATTATGAGGGATACCCCCTTTCCTTTATTAAAGTATTTAAAATTGGGTAAGAGTAAATCAAGGGGGAATAAAAATTTTGGGGAAAGTTACTTTCGTTTTTTTCCCCCCAAATTTTTCCCTTTTTTTGTTTTCTCTGAAACCCCGGGCCACTTTCATTCTTTTTTTTTTTCCCTACGCCCCAAAGAGGCTGGGGGGGGCCCCCCTCGGGGGGCAAGGGGCCCCCCATTTTCCCTTGTTGGGCCAATTTTTCCTTTTAAGTCATTCCTTGGGCCCTTGCAGCAGGCTTGGGGGGCTTCTTGTTTTGTGCAGGAGTTAAACGGAAAAAATTTGCCTGACCTTCCGGGGGCCCAAAGGTTTTTAAGTCCCATCTTTAACCTCCGGGACTTGGACTTTTTTTTCCTGTTTTCGAAATTTTTTCCCTGCATTTCCCCAGGCGTAAACATAAAATTCCAGATTTCTTGGTTTTTCCTTCCCCCCGGGCGGGTTGCGGAGGACCTGTGGGGCCGGAGGTTTGGCCCGGAGACATTCCTCGGGGCTTGCATCCAGGCCCTTTCCAACGGTCCCGGCCTCAAAAAGGCAATCGATTTGGTTGGGGGCCCTGTCTGGGGGAAGCATCCCCTTTCTTTTGGTGGGACTAAAAAAGTCAAATACCTCATTTTCCACCCTTTTCCGAAAAGTATAGGAGTATTTTTCACTTTTGTTTGAGGGCCCCTTCTTTTAGTTTTAGAAAGGCCTCCAAGGAATTTTAAAAGGTCTCCTTTTTTCCCAACCTTGTTTTTTTCCTGACGACCGGAAGTTCCAAAAGCTTAAAAAAAATTTTAATAGTTTCAAACCCGCCAGATCCCAACTTTTAGAAAAATCTTCATTTTTAAAGGCCCTTCATTTCATTTAAAAAAGTAACAGTATCTAACATTTGGCAATTTCTCTTTTTTATCCCATTATTGGGTTGAACTATCGAAATTAGTTCCCC
Organism: Penaeus monodon; assembly: GCF_015228065.2. NCBI lineage: Eukaryota > Metazoa > Arthropoda > Malacostraca > Decapoda > Penaeidae > Penaeus > Penaeus monodon. The sequence goes on along the minus strand of NC_051429.1, from coordinate 1,343,690 downwards.
TCCTTATATTCCTCAAAAATTCCCAAAAATTTTTCCCCCCGGGGAAATCGTGTCAGAACGACCTAAAAAAATCCTTTTATATGATTTCTTTCTACATGCCCAATATTGTGTTTTTCCCGGCCTCAATCCTTCTTTTTTTCCTTACATTTTTTTTAAATTTATCGTAATCCAAGTTTTTTAACACCCTGCCTTTAATTTTACCCCAAAGGGAAAATCTCCTGTTTTACTCAAAATTTCTGTTTTAAATTTTATTAAGGAAAAACCCCGGAAGGATGACTTCCTTTTTGGTTCCCCCATTAATTTTTTTAATTTTAATTATTTAACTGTATCCTATCTTTTCTTTTTTTCTTTCAAGTCCTAAAAATTCCCTTTTTTTTTTTTCAATCCTTATTTCTTAATTTCCCAAAGGGGAAAAAACCTCCCATATCTTCATTTTTTTTGTTGGTTCTTTATTTAATTTTTAGGAAACTTGATTTCTATTTCCTTTATCTGTTTCTCTTCATCCAATTTTTCTTTTTTTTAACATCATTATTTTTTTTCCTATTTCCCACTATAAATTGCCCTTTTTTCCTCCCCATTTTTTTTTTAACCCGGCCCTCTATTTGGGGTTTTTAAACCCCCCTTCTTTGGTTCTTTAATTTCCTTTCATTTTTAAAAATTTCTTTACTCTGTTCTTTCAATAACCTTCCTTACCAAGATTTTTCTTTAAATAATTATGAAAGGGGGCAGCTTTAGCAAAAAGGCTTTTTCCTTGGTAATTTTCTTAAGGCCTGGACATGCCCCCTTCCTTTCCCAATTACCAAATTTTTTAAAAATAAAATTTTCCCTTGGGCCATTAGCTTATTGGAAAAGGGTACGTTTTAACCAAATTCCTTGGTTGAATATTTTGGGAAAACCCCTTTCCCCCATCAGAAATATTTTGTGGATCCCCTTGTAAAGCCTTCAATGCCTTTCGACCAATGACCAATTTTTATATCAAAAATTTTTAAAGGTAAATTAAAATTCGAAAATTCAGTTTCCTGGCCCAATATTCATAATGCCCCAGAATTTCTTAATTAGAAAGGTTTGAAAACCCTTCCAAAATTTAGCGAAATTTTCCCCTATTCATTGGAATCAAAACCCTTATTCCCAAAACCCATCCTGAAGGAAAACCTACTTAAATTCTTACTTTGGGTTTACACCATGGAATTTCTAAAACAATCTAATAAAATTTCCATTTTTTAGTGAAATATCCAATTTCAACCCCTTAATTTTGGCCCCCAACCTCGAAAAATAAATACCCTATTTTTACTTTTTAAAAATTTTACCCTATTCAATTTCACTTTAAATCACCCTGTACCATTTCACCTCAAATTTAAATCCCCCATTTTTAGCTGCCACCGTAAAACACCCCAACAATCCCCAAAACCCTATCCACCACCATTTTAATTTAATATAATATATTATCTATATAATTTTATGGGATACAAAAATATAATTATAATAAGTAATATATATTATATATATATATTTATTATATAATAAAATTATTTATATATATATTATATATTATATATAAATTATATATAAAAATTTTATATTTTATATATATATAATCATATATATTATTATAAATTATAATATATATAATATATATATATATAAAAATTATAAAATTATATATATATATTTTATATATTATTTATATTATATATATTATATTTATTTTTTATATATAATATAAAATAATTATATAAATATATTTTAAAAATATTAAATATATTATAATATATATTTTAATATATATGATAAAATTATATTATATTATATATTTTAATATATATTATATAATATATAATATTATATATAAAAATCTATATATAATTAATATATAAATATAATTTTAATATATATATTTAATATATATAATATATATTATATATATATATTATTTATTTTAATATCTAAAATATATTTATATATATATTATATAATTATATATATATATATATATTTTTTTTATGGGGTGGTTATGTGGTTTATGGGCGTGTTTAAGGGATAACCCTTAAAAAGGGAAAATGGTTAGAGCAGTGAGTGGGTGAGTAGTTGTTGAGACAGACATATGGGGAACTAGAATTAAAAAAAAAGACCCACTATGGGTCTGTTTAGTTTTTACGGGGTGAGAGTGACCACAAGAGATTTTAAAAGGATTCCTGGGAAATATCGAGAATTATCAGGGACGACCAGATGGCATATTATATAATGTTTTAGATAAGCCTTTTAGAAAGGCTTTCGAGTGGTGGTACCCAAAAATGTATCAAGTACAGCTTTAAGGTTACTCATTCGATTCCCGTTGCAGGGCATGGGGTGTTTGGTAACCTTAAAGAGATTGGAATTATTTGCATTTTTTCCAAACATGAAGAAAAAAGTAAAGGAATATTGTTCGTCCTGCGACATATGTTTGCGCTGTAGACCAGGCAAACATATCCCTGTCCTCTCTTAAGATCCCTGAAGTGTCAAGGCCTTTTTAGCGTGTCCATATGGATATAGTGGGTCCGTATCCGGAATCTGAAGCTTTCGTTACATTCTTTCGGTAGTAGATGCTTTGACAAAATACCTTTTTGCAATTTCCCTTAAAGTCTAAGGAAATTTATTAGAAGTCGCGAAGGCATTTATGAATGGATTCTTTACATAGAGGGGGCTCCAGTCAAAACATTTCTGATGGGGGGGGGGAGTTCGTTAACGAACTATTCAAAACGCTAACAAAGGAATTTGGGGTTGATAAACTACTATTTCTCCCTATCATCCAAGCTCAATGGTCAAGTGGAAAAGTTAATGGTACATTAATAAAAATTTTTCGTACGATGGTCTGGGACAACCCGTCAGTGTGGGGTCGAATGTTACCTATGGCAGAGTTAGCTTACAATACTGCTTACCATAGGGTGATAAAAGGACACACCTTTTTTCACGCTAAAGCATCGGGACCCCATTTTCCATATATTTTATTTTCAAAGACCAGCTCCTTGGGATAATGTGGAAAATTATTTGCAAGAGACGAGATCATGGGCTCAAGATTTTTAAGATGCAAGAACATATTGAAGAAGATTCCAGAGAAGGCCAAGGGATCGGGCCCTTTTGCCAAGCTTCCCCAATCATAGAAGGAGACCGGTATATCTCAAAGCCACTCCTAAGGTGGGGTTGAGCAAAAAGGTGCAGCCTTTAAAATTCTGGACCATATAGGTAATAGAAAAATCAATGATGTATTAAAAAAATTTAAAAGTTGGGTGATGGAAAGAACGCAAAGACACGTAGATAGGTTGAAATTAGAAAGTCATTAGTAAGGGCCAGGCCCATAATATAGATAAAGCATACCCAACAGAAGAAAAAATTGAAGAATTTGAGGATGACGATAGTTTGGAAACTTTGGAAGTTCCAGAGAAATATGTGGATTTGAGAAAAAAGGAAACATGGGGCATATTATTTACGGGGTCGGAAGTAGAAGAATACAAAGGAGAACAGATAAGATAATAACCGGGGTTATATATTAAAATATACATACAATTTCAGATTGTGGGATGACCACAGCCAGGGTGGAGTCCGAAGACTCCCTTGCTCGTTCTGGCTGGTTTTTGTTCCCTATTCTAAGGGAACTTATACATCGACAGTACAGATCGTTCCTGTCAAAATAAACAGGGAGAGTTTTTAGATCCCTTTTGAAGATTGACAAAAATTAAAAGAGACTGAGGATAGTTTAAAAAAAACTTGGATTATCTGAGATGAAACCATGGAGAGACAAATCGTAACCAGAAAAAATGAAGGAATTGTGATTTCCGACACAATTGTCACAATAATTGACAATATGAGAAAGAATATAGACAATCATATGACAACAATTCGAATTTTTTTAGGTCAGTTCATCAAGCCGACAGAAGCGTTCTCTCTGGGAGGGACTAAATTTGGTTAGCAATGTTGCAGGATTGATAATGGGATGGGTAACTAAACATCGTATAGATATGTGGGACACCCAAACATGGAATCTGATAAGTTAGCACAAAGAGCTATTGAAATGGCTGGGGTCACCACTAGCCTGTTAGACACTGTCATTATTCGGAGAATGAAATAGCGAGGGCACTGGAGAGAATGGATGAAACTATTGGTGTCATAGAGTAGTGGTCACTGACTTGGGTCGGCGGGTTGCAACTATTAGAGAAGATATTTTTGTGTAGTTCGTCCTGGAGAACTACCGGGCTATTCTCCGAGGAGTCGAGGAAAACCAAAAATTCAATTTTGGGAGGGTTACGGGAAGCAAACGTACGTAGACTTTCGCCAATTTTATTACCCCTGATGTACTCTTATCCATATTAAAAAAAAAACGTTAATAAAGGGAAGGGTATCCCTCATAATTCCTCCAAATGAAGAGAATTTACACATATTACTTTTCTTTAAATGTAAAACTAATGCCTGGAAGTTCTTTGGGAAATTTGATGGTATATCTGACTTTCCCTTTACCAGGCCACCAAATGGATGCTTTCCTGGTCCATGCTTTCCCCAGACCCATCTTGAACTCTACGGCTTTTATCCATACCCAGATTTCTGCTGCTGTCCTTCTTGTTTCAGAGGCCAGGGACCTGTTTGTGGAAAAGAGGGACCTTATTGACTGCAAAGCCATTCAACCGGGATGGAGTGTCTGTCCGGCCGATGCTGCCCTCCTGCGACGTGGACAGGTCATTACCTGCATATCCGCGGCTTTTTTTGACGAGGAGGAAGCGAAAGCTACTGCAGAGATGAGGTCCTGGATGACTCTTTTCCACCCGTTTCATCCGCTCAGGGGAAAAATGGATTATGTCACTTCCTCGAGAAGAAATCTAGTCTCCAACTGCATAAACCAAGGAACATTTAATAAAATTGTGACAAAGTCCAGGGAGTTTCCCAAAGAGGGCACTCTAACAGTACCATCTGGTTTTCGGAGTGTCAGCAAACACTTTCATTTTACCAGCTCTGTCAACCTCCCTGGCACAAACAACATTGGAAGTTACGCCAAGCTTCGCTGGCAAGAAGTACCCATGTAAATGAACTCTTAGAAAAGGAAATCATAGAAGAACCCACACTAAGAGAATCTGGTCACCGAGCCTCCTTGCCAACACGAAAAGACGCTTCGACTCTCCTGGAGCGCTCTTGGGTGCGAACATATGTGGAAAAAAAAAAGTCTAAAAAAGTAATAGTAATGTGGCCTTGTGGGTTCTCACGATTGTAAACACTTTAAAATATTTAAAGATTGTGCGTTAAAATATATCGGGGGGGGCGAAAAGGAACTATGCCGTCCCTAAGTGACAGAAGAAGTAGAGAGAAATTAAATATTATCCTCCCCCCAAAGTGTCAAGAAGTAAGAAAACTCTTTTTTTTCGTATCGGTGTTAGCTACATAGCTCACAACAGGAGATGTAAGGCTCCTCCTGCCTTCCGATAGCCTACAGGTCCCCTGTGGCAAGGTGTAGTACCTGTTTGCCTCCCGTGCAGGGGTTTCTGCGTGTGCTAGAAGACTGTGTAGCTCCAGTCCTGGGACAGGCTGGGTTTCTGAGGGGGAGGGATATGGAAGATTGGAATCTTCCACAAATGCTAAAAAAGAAAGGAAAATCACGGGTGCTGGGCACAAGTGG
>NC_051429.1:1330555-1335555 GCF_015228065.2 Penaeus monodon | reverse complement strand
TCTTATGTCTTTATGTCTGGCTTCAATGGCTTCTCGGATGCTTGGCCAATGGGTATACAGAGCATGTCAATGACGTGTGCTCCATGAATTAACATCTATGCACAGAGACTGGCATGTTGCACCATTTGTAGTTAGCTACATATAGCTTGCAGTTGCCTCGGCATATAATTCATAAGCACGTGCATCAATTGTAAATCCGGAAGTTAATGCAATTAGCAAGACCCCTAACTTCCGGATTATCTCACCATCAACAGTTATTCTGGCTGCAGAAGCCCACTCTTTAAAAAACTTCCTCGCAGTGTTGCCGTTATTGGTGTTACCACTGCCTTGGCATGGTAGATCGACATTTATGTGGAGTTCATCTTTCATTTCTTTCTGAATCTTTTCTTTTCAGCTGCCATAGCCTCATGAGCTTCCTTTCCTTGAACCCTCCATGTTTTTAGCTGCATTCTGTAGGCAATATGCAGTACACACTCCATGCAATTTATGTCCCAGATGCAGTGGGGAGATGCTGTGTTTTAAATAGTCATCAGCAACACCCTTTCTTTTATATGATTTAAATTGTTCATTTGTGATGGCTTCGTGGCGGGCAAGCAGAGGTAGCATGACGAAGATGATCGATTACCTGATAAGGCTTGACACACCTTGCCGTCAACCATGGTAGGAATGATGTATGTGTATTTCAGTGCCGGTTTCAGTGGTTGGCTGAAGTGCAGAAATTTCACTGGAAATACTAGAAAACTCTTTTCTCGTTAATTCAGGTGTTTCTTTGGCAAACTGCAAATGGAGAAGTCGACAATAAATTGGAGATGATGGGGCCGGGTTCTGCCACACTATGATGTTAGTGTCCTGTACCTTTATAGTGATAGGGCAAATGAAGGTGGCGAATAATTGTGACTTGGTAGCTGTGTCTATTCCACTAGCTGGCAATGATAAAGAGCTTGACCCCCGCTACCATCAATCCATACTTAGTAATCATTTTATATTTACGTTCGAGATAACTTGGCAATAATTCAAATGCCTCTCTTTGTAATTCAATTAATCTCGTGGCCGTATGATCAAGTAGAGATTGTAATGGAAGCTTCATGTTAAAATCATCTATTAGCATTCCAGGAGGTTAGCATGACTGTTTAGCTTCTAAGACACGTGCATATGGTGGAAAGAGTCTGCATTGTGCTCCTTTTGCACACTTCGCAGTAAGCAATATGTAGCTTTGCTCATCCCTATGTTTAACTGTAGGCAAAGAGCATGATAGGGTGATAATTGTTTATGCTGCGACTCTGAAATTACCTTATTTAATATTTTTGTTGGTCGAGTTGGAAACGTGAGAGCAGCTTCCTTACATAATTTAAAGCAGCAACCCTTTTTTCCCACACTCCCGCAGTTTCATTTGCACAGCATAGGCAAGCTGATCTGAACAGTTCTTCCTCAACTCCTCTGTTTTCCTCCTTTTGGTCCTCTCACTCTACATTATATCAAATTCGTTCTCTGCTCTCCTACTTCTCTTCTCATGATCTGTAGGAAAAAGACGAATAATGTCAGACGTATCTGATACACGATCTAGACTACCCGAACACATACGAGGTTTCTATAAAATAGACAATATCATACAGTATACATCAAATGATAACATTACCTTAATCAAAACTGTCGTCTTCTGTGTCAAGAACTAGGGTGACGTCAAGCCAGTTTTTATTTTGAAAAAAGAATCTACTCTTTGTGAGCTTTTTTTTAGTCCAGCGTCTAAGATATTCATCTCGCAAATATTTTTTCCTTGGTTCCTTCATAGTACGATGATGATTATTGACAGCTTGATGATTTTTAATTTCTGTTTGTAAAACCATGTCAAAAGTTTGTTCTCTACTTTCTGCCAGATATTTTGTTATAATTATTCTTCTAGTTAGACTCTCCATCTGTAAAAAAAAAATAATAAGTTGGGTATACATCAACCAAGTAATAAATGCTAAAGTTACTCTTTATATAAGTTTTCTTTATTTCAGAGAAAATATAGGGGAGACTATTATAAAATATTTAAATATCGGACTGTATAAGAACTTGACAAATAATGATTAATATTTGGCAAATACAGGTCATATCCATTCCAGATATATTCATACAATCCATGCAATTCACACCTTGGACAAGATTGTTGAATACTGAAGAAAATCGTGATGATACCTCAAAGGAAGTGAGCACCTGCTATAGGCATAGAAAACGCGCCTGTAAACATTCGCTGGATGATACGGGGGATCCACAACATGGCGCTTGGTGGGAAATTCAAAACTTCCAACACAAAATGTGTTCGCAGTTGAACGGTGGCGGATTGTGGCACCTAGTTACTTGCTTTTCAGAGAGTTTAAATTATCGCGGCAATGTTCATCTATGCACACACACCTCGACCTATCTCGTGTAGATATTTGGTGTTATTCTTAATATTAGTATATGTATAAATTCAATAAAAATGCAACCAATTTATATGTTATATGATACCCAAGCATGCAAATATTTTATTGTGAAGCTTTCGCTTGTATATCATTCTTATTATCGATTTTATGATTTTTCTAATATTTTCACATTAAACTTTAATGTTTAATATCTTAGTATGGACACATTGCGGATGTTATTAAAAAAATAACATCCGCTGTATGGCTTCCATTTACCAAATTCTTACATCATAAGGACATTTTCTTATTTGGCCAAGAAATGGCTTTCTTGGACCACTGTGCGACCCATTGTCCGATCTCAGTATTTAACATATAAGATCTGTATTCACTGATTCGAAGCACTGTACTCTCCGTGAAATATTCATTCTTTCTTTTAACGGTAGGTTCATGTCTGAGCCGCCGTGGCCACAGCATGATACTTAATTGTAGTTCTCATGTTGTGATGCTCTTGGAGTGAGTACGTGGTAGGATCCCCAGTTCCTTTCCACGGAGAGTGCCGGTGGTACCTTTTAGGTACCACCGTTATCCTGGCTTGGGACCAGCACTTGACTTGGGCTGGCTTGGCCACCCAGTGGCTAGGTAGGCAATCAAGGTGAAGTTCCTTATCAGTGCCCTCGAACCCTCGAATTCAGATTGCCGTCGTGACAGTCTTGAGTCCGACGCTCCAACCATTCGGCCACCGGGGCCCTTTGACGATCATGGGCTTCCATGATTTTTTCTTAGCAATTTAGAGCGGTGGTTTGTCTTTGCCTTCGCCCCGTTTTTTTTTTTTTTTTTTTTTATTTATCTATCGAGTCACCATCTCTATTTACCCGCCACTGACTTGAGCTGGGTTGGCCACCCAATGGCTAGGTAGGCAATCGAGTGAAGTTCCTTGCCCAAGGGAAAAAAACGCGGCGGTCGGTGATCGAACCCTTGAACTCGATTGCCGTCGTGACGGCTTGAGTCGAAGTTTAAAAATGCATTTTCTTTGGGGTGATCTTTTTTTTTTTGACTAAGGTTCGTCTAAAACAAGGTTTAAAATTAATCAATGAAAACTACCAAAAGAAATATAAATCAATAAACGACGCTACGCAGTTGAGTCACGAAGGTAGGCTTCCCGTTTTCTATTGGATGCAGCATCCTCACCGCGACGGGCATCCTCACCACTGTAGATGAGAAAAGGGGTTTTGGGCGACTAGGTGGCGTTCAAAGATGTAACCTCCTCCGTGGAGCGAGGGTGGACGCCGTCCTTCATCTCGTCGGGAGAAGAAAAGGCATATGTAAGGGACCGTGGGGGATATATACAGCGGTCCACTACAAGCTGACTGCTCAGTAAATGTATATATACACCTCTATGTATCTCTTATCTTATATTCATATTTATAATTATATAATATATATATATATATATAATATATATATATATAAAATATATATATATGTGTGTGTGTATGTGTGTGTGTGAGTGTGGGTATAAAGTTTGTGCGAGTGGTGTGTAATTATTTATATATATATATATGTATATATATGTACATATACATATATATTTATATATGTATATATAGATATAAAATCTTGTATATATGCCCTTTGTATGTGTGTCCCTAACCTAACTTAAACTAACCTAACCTAACCTATTGTAACCTAACCTAACGTAACCTAATATATATATACACAAATATATGTATATATACATACCTACATATATGTATATACAGGCATAAATATGTATTTCACATGTTTATAGATGTTGTCATATATGTTTGTGTATGTTTGTGAGTGTGTGTATGTCTGTGTAAGGGTGTATGTGTGTGCGTGTCTGTGTATGTGTGTAAAGGGTGTATGTGTGTGTAAGTGTCTCTGTATCTATTTTTGTATATAATTCATATATATATTTATATAATGTTATACTTATACAAGTAAAGATTTTCTATATTGTACTTGTATGTAAGTATTTTGTGTGCCTCTGTGCGTTCGTGAGTATGTTTTTTGTCGGCTATCTGTGTAACCAAACGTATGTTGACGTAACCTAACCAAACTCCGGAATAATAATGATAATAATTAATTAATGATAATAATGTTTTTTTTTTTTTTTTTTTTTTTTTTTTTTTTTTTAATTTAAACAGCCATTCATTCCACTGCAGGACATAGGCTTCTCTCATTCACTACTGAGGGGAGGTTATATATGGCATTGCCATTGTTGCCTGATTGGATGCCCTTCCAATCAACCGCGGTTTATATAATATAATATAATATAATATATTATATATAGTATATATATATACTATAATATTATATATATATAAACATATATATATATATAATATATAAAAATTATAATTATACATATATAAAATAACACACCCCTATATATATATATAAATATATCAATATTATATATATATAATATATATTTACGTATTGTAGGGTAGTTGTATATATATATAGATACATATATTAATCAATATATTATATATGCTATATAATATTATTATATATATATAGATAGATAGAATAGATATGTAAAATATTAATATATTATATATATATATATAATTATAAATATATATATAT
>NC_051429.1:1315555-1325555 GCF_015228065.2 Penaeus monodon | reverse complement strand
TTCATCTATCTATCTATCTATATATTATATATATATATATTAATATATATATATATATATATTAGTTTATGTTAAAGGTTTTCGAAAAGAAAAATTACCTTAGGTTAGGTTAGGATAGATAGTAGGTTAGGTTAGGATAAGTTTAGTTAAATAGCGTTAGGTAGGTTTGGTGGAGTTTAGGTTACGTTAAGATACATTTGGTTAAACAGATACCACCAAACACATACCCCCAAAGGCATAGAGACAAAAACATGAAAACATATATACAAATTTATATATTATATATATATAATTTATATATATATATATATATATATATATATATATATATATAAAATATATTAAAGATATATGTAGATGTATATTCATATAAATATAAATACACACACCCCACAAAAAGAAAACACACACACACACACACACAAAAACACACACACACCCCACACACACAAATATATATATATATATATATATATATATATAATATAATATATATAATATATATATATACATATATATGTGTGTGTGTGTTTTGTGTGTGTGTGGGTGGGTGTTTGTGTGTGTGGTGTGTGTGTGGCGTGTGTGGTGGTGTATAAATATATACATACATATACAATATACATATATACACACTGCTCACTCACACACACACACACACACACACACACACACATAATATATATATATTATATAATATATATATTGTATATATATATAAATAATATTTACATGTATAAAATTATATATATATATATAATATATATATATGATATATATATATTTTATAATTATATATATAATATATATATTATTAACGTATGTGTATGTATGTGTGTATGTATAAACACACACAGAGAGAAAAAATATGTGTGTATATATATATAATATATATATATATTATATATTTTAAATACTAAAATATATATATATATATATTTTATATAATATATATATATATATATATATATATATATACATATATATATACACACACCATCCACCTGGCTCTCCCTAACGATCTCTCCAAGGAGATTCTCGTAGTCCTCCTGCATGCTCACATGCAAAATATCATTGCCCCTGAAAAGGGGTTTAGATATCATGCTAAAGTGGCACTGGAGGCAAATAACCTTCCCGCCTTAGACCTTGGAGAATCTGACTCCTGGGGCATCCTTAAAGTTATCCAACCCCCCAGCCAGACTGTTCAGGCCCAGCCTGAACAATCCCAGCCCGTGGCACCAATGCCTCAGCCTGTACAGGCCCAGGCAGCGGAGTCCCAACTTCTTCAGGCTCAGGCCACTGAGCCCCTGCCCCAGACACTGAACCCTCAGCCTGCTGAGATACAGACACTGGAGCCCCAGTCAGTTCCCCCCCCTAAAGTAACATCGGCACCCCCCTCCATTGCCTCCACCTCTCGTCAATCAGTCAGACCAAAGTCAATAACAATCCCCAATGTCAACGAGCTTAGGGACATCCCCAGTGATATCCCTCTGACCACTCCTGATGCCCCACCTCCTACACCTAACCTGGTCGAGCACAGTGAGACATTCACCGATGACGAGGGGCTGGAGCGCCTCATGGACGGAACTGCAACAGACCCCAAACACTATGGCATCCGGCTCTTTTCAGAAAACCCTCAAAAATACCAGTACTCTGATCGATTCGAAATTGGCTCTGAAATTAAAAATAAAAGAATAAAGTGGTTAGTAACGAAAAGAGAGCATACCATCATGGTCACAATCAAAAGACTACACAAACACCTCAAGGAAGGCAACATGCGTATCACAAACGACATGATTGAGCAATGCCCAGACATAGACAAATTAAACAACGGGTACTTCCTTGAATAACAACACAATAAACATGGCACACCATACACTACACTCACGCCTCACCATCATACAACACAACGTACTCCACTGGACAACACGAAAAACTGAACTGTGCAACACATACAGAAGACACGACCCACACATCATACTCATTAACAGCCATGGGCTCAATAACACTACCCCACTCAAAATCTACATGTACACCACCTACTCTTCCAACAAATCACAAGAAAGAAGCGATGGCGTAGCAATTGCGATCAGGAACGACATCTCACACAAAATCATCAATAACTTTCAGTCAGACCTATTGGCAGTCGAAATAAATACACCACATGGACCCATTATACTAGCAACACTATACATTCCACCAAGAAGACCTTTCATACCAGAACCTGACATCTTGCAGCTCCTGAGGCATAACAAACCAATATACATCATGGGAGACTTTAACGCAAACCACGCACTCTTTGGCTACAACCACACAAACACCGTTGGCAGAGGCCTCGCCTCACTCATACAACAAGACAGACTCACACACCTCGGTCCACACACACCAACATTTATAACACATAACACAGCAACAACACCCGACATAGTCTTGGCAAACCACAGAGCACACTTACACCACCATATCACAACAGGCGACGTCACATCCAGCGACCACCTCCCGGTCATTTTAACACTGTCAACAAACCCTATCATGATCCCAACACAACCCCGAGAATCCTTCAAACATGCAAACTGGGAGGGCTTCAAACAATCACTTGAAGACACACACGTAACTGATCTCGAGGGACAGCCCACACACACAATAAACACCCACCTTGAACAGTGGTACGCAGACATACAGACGGCCCGACAGGCCAACATCCCCAAAACAACACACAAGACTATCCCTTATTACAGAGAAACACATCGCCTGAAATTGCTTAAAATACAATACAGACACATACACGAACTAACACTAACACGGGGCTGGGACAGACAATTACGCACACGATACAGAGAAATCCAAACACAAATTACACACGAAATTAAAGTAATGAACAAACACCACTGGGGACACACTCGCGCAAAGACTATGTCAAAACTCTAAAGACCCCAAGAAATTTTGGAGTTCCTTCAAAAAACTCATGGGGTCGAACAAACAGATAATCACATACATATACAACACACACAGACAGAAGGTTGACTCGGTGGAGGAGATGGAGCCTCTCCATTGGGAATTCTGGCAACAGAATTTCCAAATCTCCCCCACCGAGAACGCCCGATTCCACCACATTACAGAGACCGAGGTTACAAACTACATACAACAACATAGGAACATAATTCTCCCAGAAAACATCATTACACTAAACACTCTCACAGAGGACAGTCCCCTCTCCACACCAATCACTTCAGAAGAAATAACAAACACAATCAAACGCACTAAAAACACAACACCAGGAGCTAGCAACATAAACAAAACAATCATCGAACATCTTCCACCCAGAATGATCAGCAGACTACGCCATATCTTCAATGCAGCACTGGCAACAGGATATTTCCCTGACAAGTTCAAACATGCCACACTCACCTTAATACCCAAACCAGGGAAATCTGCACACGAGGTGGGGAATTACCGCCCCATCTCACTCCTAGAAGTCCCAGGAAAACTGCTAGAGAGGGTAATTGCACAGAGACTCATCCCACACCTTGAAAACAACCAAACACACAACATTAGGCAATACGGCTTTCGCCCACACAGGGGGACCGAGAGCGCCATCGCCCTCGCTTACGAGGAGATCGCTCTCGGTCTCGCTAACAAGCACCAGACGAACGCAATACTACGAGACGTCAGCAAGGCTTTTGATAAGGTATGGCATGACGGTCTCAAATACAAACTAACACAACTACACCTGCCCACACACTTCACACGCCTTCTCTGCAGCTTCCTGGATGACAGGACTGCCACAATACGCCTGGGAGCTCACCTAGGCACCCCCATCCACCTCAGAAGTGGAGTACCACAGGGAAGCGTATTATCGCCAACCCTCTATATCCTGTACACAGCCAATCTGCCTGAACCGACACCATACAGCAACTATATTTCCTATGCAGACGATATCACACAGATTATCACACACCCCTCTAAATCACAACACTTCATGAAACGAACAACAGAAAGAGCTATACAGAACATCAACACATTTGAGCACCACTGGAAAATACAGACAAACATAAACAAATTCAAACTCATACCCATAGCACGTAGAAAAACACAACCAATCACGATCAACAACACCAACATTCCATACACCCACACAGGAAACATTCTTGGACTCCAGATCACAAGCACAGGCTTCACAACACACGTTAAACAAAGAATAACACAAGCAAAAATAACACTAACCAAACTAAAACGTTTTTCATGCTGCACACCACAAACAAAACTCAGACTTTACAAAACAACTGTCAGACCCATCTTAGAATATACTGCTATCCCACTGGTTGCAATATCATACTCACAAAAACTCCGAATGCAATCAGTACAGAACAAAGCACTACTCTGGGTACACGGCGCAACATTTCTAGACCGAATTTCAGCAGAAACACTACACAGAACATACAGCATGGAACCACTAAACACACGCATACACAGACGAGGCAAAAAACACCTGGGCCAGACTACGCGAACAAGAAGACGAACAATATAACAACATCTTTGAAAAACACACAAACACTCACACAAACCACGCCTGGTGGCCCAGAACACTACCAATCACAGAACACGAAACACCCACACCGATATACACACACACACACACCGACCCTGACTTGTGACCATGACCATGTTTTTAATGTTTTAATGTTTTAGTAATAAATTAATGAAGGAAAAAAAAAAAAAAAAAAAAAAAAAAAAAAAAAAAACAAAAAAAAAAAAAAAAATATATATATATATATATATATATATATATATATATATATATATATATATATATATATATATATAATAATAATAAAACCAGAAGTCACCCTCAGAATCCCCAAAGGATTGGTTAATCCACGCCAAACAACTAACTTTAAAGGCAAGGAGAGCGACCATCAGCTCTGCCAGCTCACCTGCGAGCTCACCTGTGCGCGGCGCGGATTAACCAATCACGGGGGAGAGAGGGCTGGCCACCTTGGCGTGTCCCAAAGGTATAAATTCGCTGGCGCTGTTACCACGGCTTGTCACTTTGCCCGCCTCGGCCCGCCTAGTGGTCGTGGGATCAGCGTCGACGAACTATAAACGGGGAGATTCCAAGGACTGAACATCTTACAAACTTGCTACGGACTCTGACTCGATTGTCTGTGATTATGGGAGTGCACTCGTGCAATTGCATAAGGCAGACACGCGAATCAGAAGACGAGCAGGATGGAGATGTTCTACGGAAAAAGGGAGAAAAAAAATAATTAACTCCTAAAAAAAAAAAAAAAAAAAAAAAAAAAAAAAATCCTTCAATCACTGCTATCTTATGTTTACTTGCTTTTGTTTTGTTCTTGTTCCCGTTTTGTTAATTACATTCTAATATTCACCTCCTATCTATTTAACCACCATTTTGTTTTTTTCTTTATATTATATTATGTTATTATTGTTATCACCATTTTTACCACAATTACTTGTCTATCTATGTAACATGCTCCCTTTTCGTTCCCACCCATTTGCAATAGTCAGACCAAGTTGTCAAGAATTCACTCCCCTCGATTGAAATATAATATACCACTTTATTCTTTTATCAAGCATCACTCAATCACCCCATCCCTCATCACATCTCACCCATCCCCCTCTGTCCCTATCTAGATTCATTTCTCCTTGATCACCCATTACTCCTCGTTTTATGTAACATATTTTTCATTCTGCCACTGGAGTCCCCCAGCCTCTTTTCTTTTCTTGTTCTTGTTCCTGTTCTTAGCAATTAAAAACAAAATACAAAATTAAAATAAATACAAAACAAAATACAAAAGTTTAAAATAATAAAATAAAATAAAAAAATTAAGTTAATTAATTCCATTCATTTAATCATAAGTCAAACTTGTTTCTGTTCTCGTTCTTGTTCTTAGCAATAAAAAAAAAATAAAAAAAAAAAAAAAATAAAATATAAAACAAATACAAAAACTCATAAAGTAATAAAACCAATAAAAATCATTTGTTAGAATTAAGCCTAGTTTATATTTATTTATTGTTACCAACTCACCACATCTTTCTCCTTATTAATCTAGTTTAAGACATAAATACAAAATCAATAAAAAAACATAAAACGTAAAAATAGAAAAAAGTATATAAACCAAAATAAATAGATATATATATAACGATATATATATATTTATTTATTACAAAAAAAAAGAGGCATTTACTTCGATAACACAATAACGTAACCATAGCCACTTCTTCTCACCAATAGCAAATAAATAAAATCTCTGCAGCCAAATCCAAGGCCATGGCTTTGAGACAGAGAGTTCAAGGCACAAGTCTGAAAATCCAGGGAATGGACTTGGAGTGGGTTCAGGAATACCTGTACCTTGGGGTAAGGATAGACCGGACCCTCTCCTTCCGCCAGGAGGTCCAGTACCTGCTTGACCGAACAAAGGCAAGACTGTCTGTCATGAGAGTAATGAGTGGAAGACGCATAGGGGCCAGACACAGAGTACTAAGATCATTCTACGTACATGCTGTCAGGCCCATTGTAGACTATGCCTCCCTCGCTCTGATTGGCATCAAGAGAAAATATAAAGACCGATTGGAGACAGTCCAAAACGAAGCCGCCAGGGTCATTCTGGGTGCCCCAAGGTGGGCGAAGGTCCTCAACCTCCTAGTGGAGACAAACCTTCTCCCCTTGGCCTCACGAATTGATCTAACGGCAGCCCAATTCTTATCAAAGGTCATCCAGGCTCCCAGGAACACAAGCCTAAGACACAAAATAGTCAGCCGCCTAGAACAAGATAACGAGCTGTTTGCAAACAACTCCTGGCTGTCTCACACAGCCAGGGTGCTAATACGCCATCAGCTCAAAGAACCACTACTGGCCAAGGGCATGGACTCCCCACACCCTGACTTTGTCGAAGCTCCGCCGTGGGCACAAACCTCGATAGAGTTCTCGGTCATGAGACTGGCAAGCAAAAAGACTGAATATTGTACGCCTAACCTAAAGGCAGAAACCCAGAGGGTCATTGCAACCATCACCCCTCCGGGGAGCCTAACATATTACACAGACGGATCGGTCGATCCCTTGACCCACACTGCAGGCGCCGGCTTTGCAGCAAGGGATGCCACAATATCCATGAGGGTAACAGACAACGCCTCCTCGCTACAGGCAGAGGTAGTTGCTATCATGGGAGCACTGAGACACGCGTCCAGGAGAAAAGGACACGTGGTCATACACACAGACTCCAAAGGAGCCGTCGACTGTCTTCAGCAGCGCTCACCCACTGACAACATCTACCTCCTGACAACCATCGGCACAATAACACAAAGGATGCTTGCTCAGGGTAGAAGAATTATCATAAACTGGGTTCCCAGCCATATAGGGATCAGAGGCAATGAGCTTGCTGACAGATTAGCCGAAATCGGCCGGGGTATGCCCCCAAATCCCATGATAATACATCAGAGCCGAAGTTTACTTAGGAGGAAGTGTACGGTGGCGGCCAACTCCTTCCTCCTGCAGCTTCACAGAGAGGAAACGAGACATTCCCCCTCGGCCAGCTGGTACTCAGATGCCACAGGCTATGAACCACTGGCACTCTCTGAAATAAACAACAGAGGTACCGAAGTCATTCTGCACCGAATGCGCCTAGGTTACCACTGTGCATGGCAGATCATACAAACCATAGAACGTGAAGAGAGGTGTTGCATGCATTGCGGCGAGCCGAACGCCACACTGATACACTACTTGGAGAATTGCGTGCACACGCAATTCCTAAGACAAACCCCACAGAACACAGCCGTCGTGCTGGTAAAGAGATTATGCGAGATGCTTACACCACGGCTACAGGAGCGCCTGCTGGCAATCCCACCGCCACGGTAAGCACCGAGTGTCAGACCAACAAATGAGACAGCCATAAAAAGCTGACACAGGCCGGGCCATAAGTGAAAGGCCCGGGCGAAGCCAGAACTTCGCAAATCTCAAGCAAGCAAGCAAGCAACATACATATATATGTATATATATAAATATATATATATATATATATATATATATATATATATATATATATATATATATATATATATATATGTATGTATATATATGTATACCCCCACACACACCCCCAACCCCACCCCCACACCCCCCCCCCCCCCCCCCACTTATTTTTTTTTTTATTTTTTTTTCTTTTTAGTTTTTTTGCTTCTGTTTTTTCCCTTTCCCTTTTTTTTTTTGGGCGTCTGTTATTCTCTTTTTTCGTTTTCGTTTTTCGTTTCTGCCTTGTCTCTTTCCCTCTTTTCCCCTTTTCTTTTTTTTTTTTTTTTTTCCCCCTTTTTTTTTTTTTTATTTGTTTTTTTTTTTTTTTTTTTTTTTCCCTTTTTTTTTTTTTCTTTTTTTTTTTTTTGTTATTTTTGTTTTTTTTTTTGTTTTCTTTTTGTTTTTTATCTTTTATTTTGCGGGTTTGTCTTTTCCCCTCTGGATTTTGTGGCACCCTTGTGCGAAACGGCGCTACATGGAGTTTTCCCTCTGGACCGCCATAATTAGTGGCATTTTTATATCTTTAAAATTAGACCTTTATACATATATATTAATATAAATATTATATATTATAATATAAAATATATATATATATATAATTTTGTGTGTTGTGTTGTGTGTGTGGTGTGTTGGTGTGTGTGTGTTGTGTGTTTGTGTTTGTGTATAATTAAAAATTTTTATTTTTTAATTTTTTTTTTTATATATATTATTGTATATAAAAATTTTCGCAGAGACCAACAAACACAAAACCCAAAAAAACACACACCACACACCCACACATGCACCACCACACCCCCTTTAATATATATTTACGTAATTTAATACAAACATACATCTATTTATATATATAATTTTAATATATTTTAAAATTTTATTTGTATTAAATTTATTATATATATATATATATATATATTATATTGGTTGTTGTGTGTTGTGGGTGTTGTGTGTTGTGTGTGTTTTGGTGTGTTTTTTGCACCGGTGTTTGTGTGTGTTTGTATGTATGTATAATAATGTAAATATATATATATTATATATTATTTATAAAAAATTAATTTATATATTAATAATGTAGCATACATCACCACCAAAAGAAACACACACACACACACACACATAAAGACCCCCCCACACATACACACACCCAAAAAGACCACCACACATACACAACCCCCAAACTATATATATGTATAATACACTAGTAATTAAATACTCCAAATATATTTTATATATATATATATATAATATTTAAAAAAAATATTATATTAAGGGTGTTGTGTTTGTGTTTTGGGTTTTTGTGTGTGTGTGTGTGTGTGTTGTGGTGTGTGTGGGGTTTTGGGTAGTTGTGTGGTGTGTTTGTGTGTATGTCGGGTTTCGTAAAAGGCTATATATATAAAAAATATAAATATATATATATTAATAATATTTATAAAAATTTTATATATAATTATATTATATTATTATGACGCACAGACAGATACTAAAAAAAAAACACACCAACACACACACACACCAAAAATATAATATATAATTAAATATATATATATTTATAATATTATATATTATATATATATATACAATGTGTGTGTGGTGTGTGCGTGTGTGTGTGGTGTTTTTGTATTATATACAAAAATATAGTATATATATTATATATATATATGTATTATAAATATTAAATTATAATATATATAAATATTATTTTTATATACATTGTGTTTGTTGTGTGTGTGTGTTTTGTGTGGTGTGTGTGTGTGCGTGTGTGTGTGTGTGTTTGTGTGTGTTTGTGTGTGTGTGTTGTTATGTGTGTGTGTTTGGGTGTGTGTTTTATAGCTAATTATTATATATAATATTTTTTTTTTATTTTATTAAGGTTATATTATGTAACACACACACACACAACACACACACGCACACCCCACACCCCCCAACCCACAATATAATATATTTAATTTTTTTTTTTTTTATATATTAATAATT
>NC_051429.1:1300555-1310555 GCF_015228065.2 Penaeus monodon | reverse complement strand
GTGTTATATAAAATATAATTATATATAATATCTATATATAAAATTATTTTAATATAAATATATGATATATATATACATGCTGATCACACACACCAAAATTTAAAATTATAATTAATATATAATATATATATATATATATACATATATAATATATAATATATATATTTTATATATATATATTATATATATAATATATATTTGTGGGTGTGTTGGGTTGTGCGTGTGAAATTGTGGGGGTGTGTGTGGTGTGTGTGTGTATGCTATATTATATACATAAATATATATATATATTATAATTTTATAAAATATAATATATAATATATATAATATATATGCAATAAACACCACACACACACACATACAAAATTTTTTATAATAATATTTTAATATATATAATATATTATATATTATTATATATGTATAAAAATTACCTACATATATTACATCTGTATATATACAATTTTTAAAAAAGATTATATATATTTTAAATTTTATGTATAATGTATTATCTATCCATCTATAAATATATGTATATATTTACATATAAATCTATATGTTTATATAAAAATGTAATAACACGTTTTTTAAAGGACTTTTGGCGATCATGGTTCCTAATTTTCTTGGCAATTTAGAGGGGTGCTTTGCCTTGCCTTCCCCCGGTTTTTCTTTTTACCGGGTTTTCGGGGACCGCACTGATTTGGGGTTTGGCGGCCCACCAGGGGCCCTGGCGGAACCAAGGTGAATTTCCTTACCCAAGGGAAAACAGCCCCGGGCCTGATTCAAAACCCTCGAATAGATTGGCGTCGTGACGTCTTGAGTCCGACCTCTAACCCCTGGGCCCCGAGGCCTATTTTATTTTAATATTATATATATATATATATATATATTATATTAAAATTATACAAATATTTTGGTATATATAAAAATATTAATATTATATATTATAAAATAAAATAATAATATATATTTTAACGCTCAACCACCGGCCACCGGGGCCATTATATTAAAATATATAAATTATAATATATATATATATATATATATATTTAATATAATATATATTATTATAAAAAAATATTATAAATAATAAACACCAACGCAGCACACAAAAACACCCACCCTACACACACACCACAAACACACAACACACACACACACACACACACCCCAAAACCCACACACACCACATATATATAATAATATAATTAATATAAAATACAATATATAAAAAATATATGTATTAAAAATAATATATGGTTATAATTGTATAACATAACAAAATTAATTAGTATTATATTTATAAATATTTATATTAATAATAAATTTATATATATATATATATGTATATATATATTTTTATTTTATATTTATATATAATATTTATATGTGTTGGGAAGGTGTATAATATATATTATTATAATATTATATATATATATATAATATATATTATATATTATATAAAAAATTTAATACAAAACACACACAAAAACCCACACACAGCAAAACACACACACATTTTAAATTATATATTATATAATTAATATATTAATATATATATATATTATGTTATATCTATGGGGCCGGGGTGGCCGAATGGTTAGAGCATGGTCAAGACTGTCACATGGCAATCTGAGTTCGAGGTTGAGTCCCCGGCCGCGCGTTTTTTCCCCTTGGAAAGAACTTCCCCTTTGTTTTGCCTGCCTACGCTGGGTGGCCAAGCCCTAAAGTCAGTGCCGGAAAAATAGAATGGTGACTCTAAAAAAAAAACCCGGGGGGAAGGGAATGGCAAATCCCGCTTAAAATTGCAAAGAAAAAATCATGGAAGCCCATGATCGTCAGGCCCGCGGGGCCGAAGGTAGAGCCTGGGCTTAACCCTGTCACGAGGGAATCGAATTCGAGGGTTCGATCCCGACCGCCGCGTTTTTTCCCTTGGGCAAGGAATTACCTTGTTTGCCTCCCTGCCCTGGGTGGCCAGCACCCAAATCAAATGTGGCCCCAAGCCCATAAATAGGAGTTTGTTTACCAAAAAAAGGTTCACTCATTCTCCGTGGAAAGGAACGGGGGCCCCTCCCGTACTCACCCCAAAGACCCTACAACATGAAAACTACAATTAAGTATCATGCTTAACCACGGCGGGTCGACATGAGCCCACCGTTAAAAGAAGAAAAATATATATATATATTATATAATTATATATATATTATATATATATATACAACACAAAAAGTGTTTTTTTTTTTTTCGTCCGTGTTTGTGTTGTGTTATTATGATAAAATATGTTTAAAAAAAAATTTTAAATATGTATATATAATATATATATATTATAAATATTATATTAAAATATATATATATTAATTTATACAGTATTTAACATACATATTAAAGTACACACACACAAAAGACACACACACACATTATATATATGTATTATATAATACACATATATACAATATCGTATATATTATATACTATTATATATTATATTAATATATTTATATATATATATATATATCCCCAAAATTTTTTCCCTCTTTTATATATATACCCCATACATCTGGCTGAATTTGAATTGCTAAATTAATTTCCACCGAGTGCCCCGGGGGGTGACGTAAAAATTCCGCTTTCCAAATTGGTGGATAGAAAGTCTATGGAGCTAGTAAAATCTAGTTGCTCATCCTTTTAGTGGTCGGTGGCAGGTGTGTTTAGCCTGGCCTCCCGGTTTTTATCCCCAGTGACTAGGGTTTGAGCCTGGTCAGGGAGGGTTGTTATTTTTTTTATATATATAAAAAATTATAAATATATTATATATATATAATAATTATAATTATATATGTGTTTGTGTGGGTGGTATAGATAATAGATAGATATATTATATATACACAATATATGATAAATTTAAAATATATATAATTTTATATATATATATTAATTATTATATATATATATGGATAGATATATAGTAAATTCATATATACAAATATATATTATATTTATATATATATATATAATTAAATATTAAAATTAATATTTATACACATAATATTTTAAATGAATAATTCTAATATAAATGATAAAATTGATGAAAAGATGTAAATTTCAATAATGTGAAAATTGGAGAAATGATGATAAAGAAAAAAGATGATAACAATATAAAATTATAACGAGATGATAATGAAATAATAAAAAAAAAAAAACGCTTCATTTATAAAAAAAAGGGAAAAAAAAAAAATTTTTATTTTTTTTATTATCATTATTATTATAAAAATTATTATTTTTTTTTCTAAATTTTTATTACATTATTTTTATATTCTTATTATTATTATTATTATTTCATTATCACTATTTTTTCTAAATTATTTTTCTTACATTTATTTTTTTATTATTATTATAATTCTTATTTTTTTCTTATTCTTATTTTTGTTGTTGTTATTTTATTTCATTACCATATCATTTTGAAGTTATAAAAAGTATTAAAGTGTAAAAACTAAAGAAAAATTTAAAAAAAGATAAAATATTATGAGTTATTATACTATTGTTCTTATTTTGTTTGTTATTATTTTTTATTATATTTTTTATTAATAGCAAAAATTTAAAAAAAAATTTTAACTGTAAAAAATTACAATAAAAATGATAATGAGTTTGAGAAAAATTTTCATAGTTTTGATAAAAGGATAATAAAAGGGTGATAAGATGATAAAATGATGTAAAAATATAATCGTTCCCTTTATAAGAAAAAAGGAATAAAAAAAAAATCCCCCAAAAATCAAAAAACGGGAAACACGAAAAAATCCATTGATATTTAACTCCAAAAACCCCTTTTCGATTTCAGTATAATTTTGGCAGTTATTATTATTATTTTTTATTATATTTTATTTTTATTATTTTATTATTATTTTTATCAATTATTTTTATTATTTTTATTTTTTATTTATTTGTATTTTTTATTTATTATTATTTTATTTACTTATTATTGTTATTAATTTATCATTATATTATATTTTTATTATTTCAAATAAAAAATAAAATAATAATAATAATAAAATAATAATAAATTTTTTATTTTTATTTTTTATTATTATTATTATATTATTATTTTTATTATTTTTATTTTATTATTTTTTTATTTTTATGACCCTTACACTATTTTCCCTTTTTTATCCTCTTATTATTTTTATTATTTAAAATTTTATGTTATAAAAACGTTTTTATTGTAATTCTTTTTAATAATACTATTTTTTAGTTATTATTATATACATAAAATTATTTAAAAAGTGAAAAAAACAGAAAAATGAAAAATAGCCTTATGAGATTAAACTCGGAAAGGCCGCAATTTTTGTTTTAATGTGATTTTTGGGAATTATTATTATTATTTTTTTATTATTATTATATTATTATTTTTTTTTATTAAATCATTTTGTTATTATTTTTAGCATTATTTTTTATTATTTTTATTTGTTCTTTTATTATTATTTATTTTATTATTTTTATTTTTATTATTATTATTACCTTTTTTTTTACCTTTTTTTTTTTAGTATTTTTTACAAAGATGTTCTAACTATCATAAAAAAAAATAATGAAAATATATTATTATTAATTATTTAATATTTTTATTTTTATACATAACATGATAATACTACTAAAAAATAACTATCAAAATAAAAGGTGGGAAAATAGTTTTAATTATGACAATAAAATTTTATAAAGGAAAAAAAGAAAATTTTGATAACATTTGATATTATTATTTTACTATTATTATTTCATTATTATTATTGTTATTATTATTTTATTAATTATTATATTATTACAATAATAATAAAAAAATAATAATAATATAATGATAATAATAATAATAATTTTTTTATTATAATAATAATTAATTATGATATTTTTTAAATTTTATTTTTATTTTTATTATTATTATTATTATTATTTTTATTATTATTCATTATTTTATTATCATTATTTTTTATTTTCAAAAATAGAGATGATTATTTTATTTTATTTATTTATTTTACAATAATAATAATATATAATATAAAATAATAAAAATAATAATAATAATAATTATCTATTTTATTTTTTTTATTTTATTATCATTAATTTCTATTTTTATTATTAAATTTTTGTTTTTAATGACTATTATTATTTTTGTAGTTTCATTATTATTTTTATAATAGAGATGATGATGAGAGATGATGATTATTTTTATTATTAAATTTTATTATTATTTCTTTAATTATTGTTTAGCTAAAAATAAATATTATAACTTAAAATAACAAATAAAATATTTAAAATATACTGATAAAAATTTTAATCGGTATAATATTGTTAAATATTATTTTTGGTATTATATATTATTTTTTTTCTGGGGTATAATTTCAAAAAATTATTATAACAGTAATGATTAAAGGATAAAAAAATTAATTAAAAAAAATGTATAAATAATTTTTAAAAACATTATCATTGTTATTCTATTATTATTTTTTGTTATTTGTATAGTTACAAAAATTATATTTTAACTGCAAAATATCAAAAAAAATGATATTAATGCAATAATTTTTATAATTTAAAATGATAATGTGGATAATGATTTAAAAGATGATAAAAGATAATAATGTAATGACAAAAATGATAAAAATGGGAAAAAGGGTTTTTATACTTTGATGATTTTGTATTATTTCTATTACTTTTATTTTTAAATTTATTTTTATTTTTTATTATTATTTTTATTTATTCAAATTTCTCTTATCTTTATTATTATCATTGTTTTGCTGTTATTTTATTTTTATTTTTAATCATATTATTATTATTTTATTAAATTTTTTATTTTTTATTATTATTATTATTTTTTTATATTTTTTTATTATTTTTATTAAATTTAATTATTTGTTTTTTGCAAAAAAAGCATTAAAACTGAAAACTAACAAAAATAATAAAAAGTATAATAATACTAATATAATCGGATAAAATTATTATTATTTATTATTTTTATTACTATCATTATATTACTTTTACTGGTATATAATTGCAAAAAAATTATTATTACAGTAAAAAATTTCATTTTTAAAAGATATTAAGTAAAATTATATAAAAATTATTATAAATCGTTATTATTGTTATTTTTCTTGTTATTACATTTTTAGTTTAGTTGCAAAATTTTATTTTAATTTAAATTTAAAGAAAAATAGCCTAGAGAGTAAACGCTTTCTCGATTCATCGACGATTTTTGGCAATTGATGGGAATAAGATAAAATTACCCAAAAATTTTATTAAAAGACAATAATGATGATAAAAGTGAGAATAAAGAGAATTTGGATAAAATTTTTTTTTTTAAATTTAAAATTTAAATATTAAAATTTTTATTTTTATTTTATTTTATTTTTTTTATTATTTAATTATTATTATTTTATTTCTTTTCATTATTATTTTTATTATTATTATTTATTATTTTTATTATTTTATATTATTATTTTTTATTGTTGATTTTTCATTTTTATTTTTTTTTTCTATTATTGTCTTATTATTATTTCTTTATTTTTACTATTATTGTTAATTTTATTATTATTATTATTATTATTATTTTTATTATTATTTTTTATTATTTTTTTATTATTTTTTATTTTATTTTTCATATTATATTTTAAAATTTTTATTTCTTATATCATTAAATAATTATTTTTTTATAAATATAATAAAAAATATAATAAAAAATAATAATTATTATTATTATTACTTTAATTTTTATTTTGCCGAAAAAAAGTATTAAAACTGTAATAATAACATGTAATATAATATTAAATAAAATAACGATAATAAGATGATAATAATGTAATGACAGGAAATTTTGTCCTTTTCTTCTTTTTCCCCTTTTTATATATGGACAGAATTCCCATTATTATGATTACATTTTTATTTCATTATCATCATTACCATCAGATATCTTATTTTTAAAAAAATTTTCATCATATTGAAATTAGAATCATTACATTGCAATTATCTTAATTATAATTTATTTTTGAAACATCTATTGAAAACAAAAATAATAGTAATAACAAAAATAATAAAAAATAATAAGATTTTTTAAAAAATATCTATAATTATTTTAATTATTTAATTTTTACCCTTTAAAAAATGTTTTTTGGAATTATAACGAAAGTGAATTTAATAATAAGATTAAAAAAACAAATATTAAAAACAATATTATAAAGTTTTTATCATTATTAACTTTTTATTATTATCATTTTTACTTATTTTATTACATTATTATTACTATTTTATACTTTTTTATTTTTATTGTTTTTTTTCAGTTATAATATATTTTTTGGGAATTACTAATAAAATTAAAGTAATAAAAACAAAAATAATAATAATATAATAATAATAAAAATAATAAAAAATAAAAATAATGATATAATAATAATAAAAATAAAGATAATAATAAAAAGAAAAAAATAACAATAATTATATATAAAAATTATAAATAAAAAATAACAACAACACAGCAAAAATAAAAATAATAAAAATAGAAAAAAAGATATAAAATTAATAATAATAATTAATAAATTAAAAATAAAATAATATAATATAAAGAAAAAAAAAATAATAATAAAATAAAAAAAAGTAATAATAAAATAATAATAAAGATAAAAATGAAAAATAAAATAAAATGATTAAAAAATAAAAATAAAGAATTTAAATAAAAAATAATAAAAAATAAAAAATAAAAAATAATATAAAATTTAAAAAAAAATAATAACAATAAAGTAAAATTAATTATTAATAATCTAAATGTTTTCAAAATTCTCTCTATTCCCTTTTATCACATTATTGTCAAGATTAATACATTTGTGTTTTTTATTATCATTATTTCCTTAAAATTGCCAAAAACATTAAATGAAGAAAAAAAAAGTCATTATGGAGTAAAGTCTTATTTCTCTAGTTTTCCATCTTTTCTACTTTTTTTCTTATTTTTTTTTTATATAGGGGCAAATTCCTTTATTACATCATTATTTCGATTTTCATGATTGTTTCGTTAAATCATTATAACATATCTAATTATCATCATCATTTTCATCATTTTTTACAAATATTTTCATCATTTTCAAATTTCATCATTTTGCAATTTGGCAATTTAAATAAATTTTTGTAAAATTTTTAAAACAAAAATAATTATAAAAATTATAATAAAAATAATAAAATTAATAATAAAAATTTTAATAATTATTTAAATAATATTATCGTTATTTTCAAGAATTATTTTTCCAATTATGGGACCCGAAAAATAATAATTATAAAAGTAAAAAAAATAATTTTTAAAAACATATTTAAACGATTACTATTATTATTATTAGTACTTTTCATTATTATTATTTTTCATTATTTTTGTTTTATTTCAGTTTGTTTTTCGGGAAAAATATTATAATTTTAAAGTATTAATAAAAAGATGATGATGATGATAATAATAATAATAATAATAAACATAGCATAATAAAAAGATAAAAAAATAATGATAATAATAAAAAATAATAATAAAAATATTTAAAAATAAATAAAAATAAATAATGATAGTGATAATAATAATATTATAAAATAAAAATAATTATAATTAGTCAAAAAAAAAAAATGATAATAAAAAATAATAATAAATGATAATAATAAAAATTAGAATTAAAAATAAATATTAATTTATCAAAAAGTTAAGAAATCATCTTTTTTTCTCACTTTTTTCTAATTTTGTCATGATTAATATGTCTGGTAATTATATCTTATTAACCTAATAATTGCAAAAATCATCAATGAATCTGAAACGTCATTTTGGGGATATTCTCGAAGACCCAATTTTGATAGTTTGGGGCCCTTTTTTTTGACTTTTGGGATTTTTTTCTTTTACTTTTTTATTAATATTGAGACAAATTCGTTTTTGTTCAATCAGATTACATACTTATTATGTTATTATCATCATTTCGTCTATCATAATCCTTTTCATTTTGCTTATTATCCATTTATTAATTATTATCATTACATTGCAATTATTACATTTTTTTGCAAAATTTTTCATTATTTTTTCAATTTTGCAAATTTTAAAAATAAAATTTTTCAACTTATAAATTTCAACAACAATAAAAATAGTAAAACAATAAAATAATAAAAATTAATATAATAATAATAATAATAAAATAATAATAATAAAAAATAATAAAAATATAAAAATAGTAATGAAAAAAAATAATAATGATAAAAAAAAAATATATATTGATAAAAATGATAATAATGTGATAAAAAAAATATTATATTAATAAAATGATAATAATGATGAAAAAAAAATATAATTAATAATTTGAAAAATACTAAAAACTAATACTAATAATAAAAATAAAAAAAAAAAATGATAAAATAATAACAATAAGATAAAAATATAAAATGAAATAATTAAAATGAAATAATAATAATAATAAATAAAAATAAAAATAATAAAAATGATAATAATAATAATAATAATAATAATATAATAAATAATAAAAATTATTAAAAATCACGAAAAGTTATCAAAGCTCAAATTTTCACTTTTATCACTTATTGTTTATGATCAAACATTTTGGTAATTATTATCATTATTACCCGAATACATACCAAAAACATCAAACAATTCGAAAAAACAATATTTTCCAGTATACTCTCAAAAGGCTATATTTTTCTCAATTTTTCAGCTTTTTTGACTTTTGCGATTTTTTTTACCTTTTCCTATTTCCATCGGATTTCATCATTATTTTCATTAAATCATCATTATCCCATCATTTTCATCCTTTTATCAATTATTAAAACATTTGCAATTATTATCTTATTATGCAATATTGCAATTATAATATATATTTTTGCAACTATACTAAAAACAATAACAAAATAATAACAACAATAATAATAAGAACAATATTTTTTTTTTTTTAAAAATTTTTATATTATTAATTAAAATGTTATCATGTAGTATTAAAGGTTAAAAATT
>NC_051429.1:1278055-1293055 GCF_015228065.2 Penaeus monodon | reverse complement strand
TATTATACATATGTATATTACACACACACACACACACACACATATAGATATATGATATATATAGATAGATATAAGGATATAGAAGATAGTATATAATACTATATATATATCTACATAGATATTATTGTACATATTGTATACATACTATGTATACATATGATATTATAGATGTACATATAGTATAGCGATATTATATATATATATATAATATAGATATACAGATATCTAACACACACCACACACACACACACACACATATATATTATAGATATCTATAATAGATAAATATATATATAATATTATTATATACATAGATACATATATATACACATATATTAGATAGAATACATATATATATATATATATAATAATATATATAGAATATATATAGATTATATATACATATACATATATATATTGACATATTTGTATACATATATGTATACCTATATATAATATAGATATATTAGATATAGATGATATTATATATATATATATATATAGACAGAGATATATATATCGAGTAGAGAGATAAAATAATTGTAAAAGAGAGATAGTAGGTAAAGAGAGACAGAGATAGATAGACAGATAGAGAGGGACACAAAGATATACCCCAAAAGGGAAATAGATAGACAGATAGAAGATAGACATATATAATAGCATACAGATATATATACATATAGATAAGATATAATATGATATGTATCATAGATTAGATATATATACTATATATATATATATAGGCATATATATAGACAGAGAGATATAGCACAGATACAAGTAGAATAATATATGAATAGAGAGATGTTGGATATATAATATATATGACAGAGAGACATAGTATTACACCAAACATCAGATATACACACACACACAAATATACAAATA
The DNA here is from genome assembly GCF_015228065.2 of Penaeus monodon. Classification (NCBI taxonomy): domain Eukaryota; kingdom Metazoa; phylum Arthropoda; class Malacostraca; order Decapoda; family Penaeidae; genus Penaeus; species Penaeus monodon. Next base: position 1,292,167 of record NC_051429.1, on the reverse strand, counting down.
CACCACACACACACACACACACACACACACACACAGATAGATATGAGTAGTAGAATATAGAGAGATCTATATAGTATATAGTAATCTAGAGATATATAATAGATACATATAGAGAGATCATAGATATAGTAGATATTCTATAGATATATATACTGAGATATTAAATAGACATATAGACATATATAGATATATATAGATATAATATAGACATGATATACGTATAAGAGATGGAGATGATATAGACATAGAGATATACATTATATGTCATATATATATCTAGAATAGGATAAGAGATAGATATAGATATATAGAGATATGATCATATATAACAGAATATAGAGATAGAGAATGAGAAGAGAGAGAGCATAGATACATAGAGCGAGAGATACATGATAGATAGCAACATATATATAATACATAAGAGAGAGAGGAGAGATAGAGAGAGAGAGAGATAGAAGCGACAGAGAGATAACATAGATCGAGAGAGAGAGAGATATAGATATATGACAGCGTAGGAGAGCTAGAGACAGAGATAGAACAGAGCGAGACAGAGGAGACAGAGACAGAGACAAGAGAGAGACAGAGAGAGAGACAGAGAGAGAGGGCGGGGGCAGGAAAAAGGGGGGGAGAGCACAGAGAGAGACAGAGGAGAGAGAAGAGAGAGAGAAGAGTAGAGAGAGACAGAGAGAGAAAGAGGAGAGAGAGAATACAAGAGAGAGAGAGATAGAGAGAGAGCGAAGAGGGAGAGATACAGAGAGATAGAAAGTTAGAGAGACAGAGGAGAGACAGAGATACATATAGAGACTGAGAGAGACCAGAAGAGAGAACACACAGAGTAGAGACGATGAGGCGACAGAACAGAGACACAGAGAGGAGGACAGAGAGAGAGAGGACAGAGAGAGAAGGACACACAGAGGAGGAGAGAAAGAGAGAAGAGAGATGGAGAGAAAGACCGATTAGAGAGAGAACAAGAGAGAGAGAGAAGAGAGAGAGATAAAGAGGATAGAACGAGAAGAGAGAGCAGGAGAGAGAGAGAGGACACACACACACACACACACACAAAATAGAGAGAATAGTAGAGACGAGACAGAAGATAAGAGAGAGTAGAGATAGAGATAGATCAGGGAGAGAGAGAGAGCGAGAGAGAGAGACGAGAGAGAGAGAGAGAGAGATGGAGAGAAACAGAACGAGAGAGATATAGAACAGATATAGAGAGGACAGAGAGAGCGAGAGAGACGAGAGAGAAGAGAATAGAAGAGAGATGAAGAGAGAGAGAGGGCATGAAGTAGTGAGAGAGAGAGTAGACAGACATATAGTATTATAGATATAGATATGAGATATAATAGATATATATAGAAATGATATATTACATATATAGACACATAGATGATAGAGAAAAGAGAGAGATGAACCAGATAATAACATATATATATATAGACAGAGATATAGACACTAGAGGAGGTACATATATAAGACGAGAGACATAGATAGAGATACAACAGATAGTAGACATATAGAGACATATAAGAGATATAACAAACATAGATGGGAACAGTATAGATGTATACCAGAGTAGAGAGAGGAGTAGAAATGAGAGTAGAAGAAGATATATATAGACACACACCTTATAATCGACATATAGTTATATACATTATATAGTAGGATAATGAGATATAGTATATAGGCAGATGTATAGTAGCACATATATGGAGAGACACAGAGATATATATACATTAATAAGATATAAACATATATATTATACAGACAGACACACACACACACACACACCACACACAGATATATAGATATATATATAATATATATATATATATATATATAGATATGGGAGATATATATACTAGAGATGAGAGATAAATTAGATATACGTATAGATAGATAGAGACATATATATATATTATGAATAGAGGTGAATAATATATATAAGATATATATATCTATATAATATAGAGAGTTATGTATATATATCTTATAGAGATATAGTAGTACACACATATATACAGATGCATGTAGAGGAAATATAGGTAGATAAAGATATATAGCAGTAGATAAATATATATACATACAGAATACATATATATAGACAAGATATCATATACAATATATATTACAGATAATATTATATTAGCAGATAGATATCTACAATAGATATATATACATACATATATATGCATATAATATATAATACATATATAGAGATATATTGTATATAGATATAGAATAGTATATAGAACATATATATATATATGTATACTATGTATATATAGTATATATATATATGTATAATATATACTAATATATGTCATATAAATACTTATAATATATATATATATTGTATATATAATGATATATACGTATGTATATATATATATACACGTATATCTATATATAATATATAATATCTATGTATATATAGTATACATAATATATATATCTATATATATATATATTCATATATAAATATATATATATGTGTGCTGTGTGTGTGTGGGTGTGTGTATGTTAACATATACTATATGTTTATATATATATGTATAATATATTATTGTGTATAACATTATATGTATAGCATATAATATAGAGTCTAGTATACAGTATATATATATATATATGTTATATATATATATGTATATATATATGTGATGTATATAATATATATGTATATATATGTTATATATGGATCTATATTGTATAGATATGTATATTATATATTATAAATATATATATTAGTATATATATATAGTATGTACGATATATATATATGATATATCTTAGATACATATATAGATGATAAGAATATATATATATATATACATATATCATATTAAAAATGGACTCATATAATATATCTATATATATATATATATGTATATATATTTAATAATATATATATGTGTGTGTGTGGTGTTGTGGTGTGTATAATTATATATATGCATATATATATATAATATATATACTAATAAAATATATATATATATATTATATATATATATATAATATATATGTATATATCTATATATATACATAATATATAATAATATATATAAGTACCTATGATTGTCCTTCTGGCCGGCGTGGACTATCTATATATGTATATATATATATGTATATATAATATATATAATATCATATATTATATAGTGTATATATATCATATATATATTATATATAGTATTAGATATAGCATGTATATCATGATATATATATGTATATCTATAATATAGTATATATAATATATAAGTATATATATTATAGTATATATATATATATAATGATATAATAATGTATATATATATAATATATATAGGATATAATAATATATATATATAATGGATATAATATATATATTATATCTATATATATATATAGTTATATATATGTGTGTGTGTGGTGTGTGTGTGTGTGTGTTTGTGTGTGTGTGGTGCATCTATATGTGTGTGTATATATATGTATATATATATATACATATATATAGTATTTATATATATATATATATATATTATTATATGTATATAGTATATGTATGTATATAGTATATGTATGTATATAGTATATGTATCATATATATGTAGAATATATGTGTATAATATATCGTATACTATATGATATGTATATATATGCACATATATATATATATTTAATATATAATATATTATATAAATATAATATAATATATAATATATATGTATCTACAATATGTATACAAATATTAATATATATATGTATGTATATAATATTATATATATATATAATAATATATTATATTCTATTATATTTATATGGGATATATAGACATATATGTGTTATATATATATATATGGTATATATATAGTATATATAATTATATAATATATATATATATATATATATATATGTATACTAGATTATACAAATATGATTAAATATATATATGTATTATATATATCCTAATATTCTATATACTATATATATAGTATAATATATATATAGTATATGATATAGATATATATGTGTGTGTGTGTGTGTGTGTGTGATATATATATTGTATTATATATATATATATATATAATGTATAATAAGTATATATATAGTATATATATATGTATATATATATATGTGTGTATATATAGATATAGTATATATATATGTATATATATAGTATATATATATGCTATATATATATATGTTATATATATTATGATATAATTATATATATTATGTAATATTTATATCATAAAATATATATCTATACATATATATATATATATATATATATCTTTAATGATAATATATATATAATATTGTAATCTATTATGTATATATATAATATATGTGTATATATATATGAACACCATAAATAATAGTATCTAGCTATATTGTGTATATATATGTATATAGATGTAATATAATGTGTGTATATATATATAATATATATATATATATTATATATAACATATATATATCATAATATATATATTATATTATATATATATATAATACATATGTGCTGTGTTGTGTGTTTTGGGTTTGTTTAAAATTATATATTGTATATATATGCATATATATATGTATACATAAGTATGTATATAAATGTGTATATATCTGATACTTATCTATATATATACTATAGATAATACTATATCTATGATATATATATATATATATAATAATATTATATATCTATCTATAAATCATATATATATATATAGATATATATATATATATATACTATATATATATATATATAATATATATATGCTATATAGTATAAGTATATATATATATATAAAAAATTGTTATATATCTAATGTATATATAATATATATAATATTATATATTGTATATATATTATATAATATACATATATATAGTATATATCTATCTATATATATCTATGTTAATATATATACATGTATAACATATACTATATCCTGTGTATACATAAATATACATTGGATAGACATATAATATTATACATGTAATTACACATATATATATATATGAATCATTATATATATATGTAATACATGTACTATATATGTAATATAAAATGTATATATATGATGATATATATATGATCATTAGACATGATATTTATAATATATATATGTAATAACATGTCAATATATATGGTAGAATTACATTGTATATTAAATTTATGTATATACAGCAATATAAATATGTATATACATGTGTATATATTATGTTATATACATGTAAATATATACTAATGTATATACAATGGTTATAATATGTATATACATGTAGATAATTAGATGTATATACTAGCATATAATGTATGTTGTAGATACATGTATATATATATTATGATTACATATATATATATGTGTATATACATGTATATAAATAATGTATATACATGATATATATGTATATATAACAGTATATACATGCCGTACTATATATATGTCTATACATGATATATAAACTATATATGTATATACATCGTTCACAATATATATGTAAATACAGGTATATATATATGTATAACATGTCATCTATACAGGTATAATACATGTATATATTATGTATTATACATGTACTATAATATTATATTGTATATAACATGTCTATATATGTAATTATACAATGTAAATATATATATATGTATATACAATGTATTATTATCGCATATCAGTATGATACCTGTATATATAATATATGTACTCAGACATATATATCAGGTATATACAATATATATATATATGTACATACAATATATATGTTATACATATATATATGTATATACATACTCTAAGTAGAATACATATATATACCTGATAGAATATATATATGTATATTAATGATGATATATATATATATAGATGTATATGCATATATATATTGTGTATATATATGTATATTACATATATATATGCATCTATCATAATATGTATTATAACATATAGATGGTATATGTATATACAGATATATGTTATATGTATATACACTAATATATATGTATATACAGTATATGTATTCACTATATATATATGTATGTAAATAAGTATATATATAGATATATCATATATGTTAATATACCATATATATATGTATATATAATTATGTATTCACATATATATACCATGTAATACATCATATATGATATATGTATCATACATTATCATATGGTAATATGATATGTACTACATATAGTATATAGTACATAACATGTATTATATATAGTATATACATATATATCTAGTGTCAGAGAACATATATTATGTAATATATTACATATATATATACATCATTAATTATATGTTATATATACATAGAATTATATGTTATAATACCACATATAATATATGTATATACATAATATATATACTATACATGTAGTATTAACATATATATAATATATAGAGATATCATATATATATATAACATGTATACATATAGTAGTATTACAAATATACTAATAAATGTATCATATACATAATATATATACAGTGTATATACATATACTTATATATACATGTATAATACAATATATATATATACATGTATAACATATATATATGTATCATTAAATGATATATATCTATGTATATACATGATATACAATGTATATAATCATATATGTATATACATGTATATATATATGTAATATTACATGTAGAGTATCTATATACCTGTGACTACTATATATGTAATTCAGCTGTATTATAGTTATGATATACATGTTATCATATATATGTGATACATGTATATAAAAGTAATGCTAAGACATGATAAACTTATAAATATATATGTATATACATGTATACTATAATGTAGTTATACAGTATATATATATGCTATATACATGTATATGATATAATGTATCATACATGCTATATAGAGGTAGATATACATGTTATATATTATTTATATACTGTATATGATAGATGTATATACATGAATATAATATATGTATATACATGGATATAATATATATGTATTATACAGTTATAATATATATGTATAGTACCATGTATATACCGGAGTGACCAGGTTACGAAATCATGGTCAGGGAGGGGTTATTTATCGTATCAATGCGGCCATTGCATTTATTCACATCTTTCAGTATCATATATATATATGTATATACATGACAGTATAATATATGCAGTATACCATGTAGGTATATATATATGATGTATATACATATAGTATAGATGTTATATACACTGTATTATATGTAATACATGTATATTACATGTATATCTAATATTGTATAACATGTAATATACTATGTATATATATAGTATATACATGATATATATATGTATAGATCATGGTATTATATGTATATACATGTAAATATTATATATATGGTATATACATGTATATATATGTAGTATAGCATGTATACCTAGTTATACTTATGATATACATGTATAATAAATATGTACGGATACATGTATAAATAAGTTATAATGTATATATTTGCATATAGAACACTGTATATACATTTATATAATATATGTATATACATGATATGTATGTATATTACAGGTAAATAATATATACTAATGTATATACATGTATATATATATGTATATACAGTATATATATATATATGTATATACAAGTATATACTATGTTGTATTATATATCATAATAGTATATGGATATACATAATATATATAGTATTATTACATATATATACATAATATATATATATATATGTATATGCATACCTAGTATAAATGTAGTATTAACTGGTGATATTACAAGGACTATATATGTATATATATATGTATATTTATATCCATATATATATATATGGTAATAAATAGATATGTAATGTATATACATATATAATGTATATGTTACTATAACATATATTATCTAAATGTATATACATTATATATACTATATTGATATATACATATATTATGTGATATAAGCTAAGTATTGAATCTATACATATATGTAATAATCCAATACTAATATATATATTGTATACATATCACATATATATATATGTACTATACACTATATAATACTATGGTATATACAATAATTCCATTATATGTATGTAGACTATATACATAATGTATGTACATATATAATATATATATATATACCATAATAATATAGAATTATATAGTACTATATATTTCTTATAAATATATTAATATGTTAGATAATATAGTATAAACTCATATATATATCAACTATACTCCTGTAATAATGTATTATACATATATAGGATATATCAGATATATATAAGTATATACCTATATATATGTATATATATTATATGTATATACATACATAATATAATGTATATACTAAAATATCTGTATATCAAAATAACATATGTACCTATATATAAAATATTATATATACATATATTTATATATATATATATTTATATTCATATATATATATATATTTAGATACATATACTTAACATATATAATATATATTTAAGCATATATGTTATAAATATATATATACTATATGTATATATGTATATAAATATATATATATGTATATATATATGTATATAATATATATATATTATACGCTATAATAATGTATAATAAGTATATAAATATATTTTGTTTGGTATATATATGTATATAAGTATATATATGTATCTATATTTATGATATATAAGTAATATATATAGTGATCACTAATATCATGTGTATTAATTATATGTACCTATTATATATGATATATATATATGTAATACATAGTATTATACATAATATATATTGTTACATAACCATACTAGAATATAGCGGTATATACAAAATTATACATATATATATGATATAGTAAATAATATATAATATATATGGTATATATATATATGTAATATACAAATGTACTATTATCATATATATATAGGTATATAAATGTTATATATAGGGATCATATTGAGTTTATGTATATTCTATGTATATTATATGTATATGATATGATATATATTGTATATATATATGTATATATATATTATTGTATATATGGTATAGATATTAGATATAGATGTATATATAATGTGTAGATATATATATATGCTATTAATATGATGTATATATATGTGTATATATACTGTAGTGTATATGTATTATATGTGTATATGATGTATATATATGTATATAGTATGTCTATGTATAGTGGATATATATGTATATATGTATATATACTAGATGAGATTATAATATATGGGTATCTATATAGCTTAGTCATATGTATATACTGTATCTTATTGATAATATAGTATATTACTGTATAGATCACTGTATATTATTGTATATATATTGTATAATATGTATATATATATTGGCTATATATATGATGTATATTATACAATATATAATTATTACATTTTATATATACAATATATATACAATATTTATACATATTATAACATATATACATATATATACATATAATTAGTAACATAATATACATATATATACATATATACATGTCATGAAATACCTATTATACTACTCATATCTCCCTACTATTACATATAATACTTTACATATATATACATTATTATACCATATCTACCATATATACAACGCATATATACCATATATACAATAATATATTACACATAGTATATACACATATATATACCATATAGGATATAATACCACCATCACATCATATATACATATAGTATACCATATATATACACAGATATAGTACATATATTATACATATATAAATGTAAAGATATATATATACATATATATACATATATATACCATTTAATATAATAAATATATCTAATACAATATATCTAGTACATGATAATAATAGCATATAGAATATAATTATAGTACATTACTACTATATCGTAATATACATATGTCATATACATATATTATATATACATATATATATATATATTATTATACCATACTCTATGATATGTATGATATTATATACGATACAGTATATTCTATTATGTAAACTATAAATATGATTATACATACTGTAAACTACTAATCATACTATATATTACATATATATATACCATATATATACACATATATACTTATAACATATATATATACTTATATACAGATATATATACATATATATATACTTATATACATAGATATGATAATTATAGATAATATTCAAAATAGTTAACATTATTATAATATATATTCATATAACATATATAAGTATATATTATAATATACAATATATACATGATCTAACGTATATATATATATTTATTACATATATACATATATATATATTTATATAACCATAGACATTATATATATATATATTTAGTTATACATATCATACCAGATATATATATATATTATACATATATACTTTATACATATATCTAGTTATAATGTATATACTGTAGATTACATATATAGACTATGTATATAATGTATATAAAATATATATATATATGTATATATGTATATAAATATATATATGTATATATAATGTATATACATAATATTATGTATATATATATGTATATAAATATTATTATATATATATATATATATGAATATAAAATATATATATGTATATTATATATGTGTATATATATGTAATATATATATAATATTTATAAATATTAACATATATCATAACATATATGTATGTCTAGACATATATTATGTATTGTATATATATATATATATAATGTTTATACAGATATATATATATATGTAATAAATATATATATATATGTATATACATATAGATATATGAAAGTATACAGATATATATATACTATATGATCTATATATGCATAACCTATATATTATGTATATACATTCTATATATGTATATCTACCAATATATATATGTATATACATGTATTACATATATATACATGTATATACAACTATATATATACATGTAATATTACATACACTATAATATACATGGTATTTTTAATCCTAACATATTAATTATAACAGTATATACATATATATATACATGGACTTACTACTATAAATATAATCAAGCCTACTATGTATTATAATCATTATTATCGAGCTAAATGTAACTGACTAAGTATATATATACATGTATAATAACATCTAATCTATCTAGCATGATTATCTTATAACATATACATAACATAGTATATACATTATATATATAGCATGTAGATACATATTTTCATCTATACAATGTATTTACATATATACTATAGATGGGATAAAATAGCAGATATATATACAGGTATTACACTATATAGTACAGTAATATGATACTCATAATATATACTATACAGTATATACATTGATAGACTACTACATATATAGATATACATGTATATACACATGTATAACTATAAGTATTTATTAGATATGTTACTATACAGATATAGTAGTACATGTACTATCAGATATTACTCATAATACATGTTAATATACATTGTATTACTATCATGTAATTTAATATACAATGTATAACAAATAGATACATGTATAATATTACATATATAGTATATGTAACGTATGAGGAAATGATACTATAGAATGTATCATATGTACCAATAAGTGATATGCATGATATACATAAAATATATAGTATACATGAAAGGATGGAATAATGCAAGGCGCATTGATATCGATACATAAAAACAACACACTCAGACCAGGATTCGAACTAGGTCACTCCGGGTGAATTAATACATGTAACTATTAAATATATGATATATTGTATCATACATATGATCTATATATTCATACATGTATACTAACACACATGACTATTATAAGCATGTATATACATTATCATTTTAAAACAGTATATTATACAAATATTACACTGTATAGTAACAGTATATAAAATGTATGTATATCAAATATATAGATACATGTATATACATATATATAATGTACTATACATATATGGATACAGTGTAATATACATAATATGAATATATCATTTACCAATGTACTATACATCTATATACATGTATATTAAATCAGTATTATATTATACATGTTATAGTACCTGATATATACATTGTATTTACATCCTAATCTACATGTAGATATCTATACTATTACCAATGTATTATACATATATATATAACATGTAAATATACATAATTATAACATGTACTAACTACACTGTATTTATACATATATTATATAATAGTATATTACATAATATTTATAAATGTATATACATGTATATACATATAAATACATGTATATACATATATTACATGTGACTAAATACACTATATTACATGTATATACATGTATATATATTATGTATATTACATGAATATATAGTGTATATACATGTATATATATATGTATAGTATATACATGTATATATATATGTATATACATGTATATATATATGTATATACATGTATATATATATGTGTATATACATATAATTATATGTGTATATACATATAATTATATATGTATATAGTATATATATATGTATATATATATGTTGTATATAGATGTATATATATATATGATTATATAATATGATGTGATCTAACATATATATATGTCATATACATATATATATATATATATATATATATGTATATGACATATATACATATATATATGTACTATACATATATATATATATGTATATACATATAATATATGTAAATACATATATATATATATATGTATATAACATATATATATAGTTATATAATATATGGTATATACATAGTATTATGTATATACATATACAATTTATGTATATACATATACAAGATATATGTATCATAAATATATAATGGTCTAGACATATATTATATAACTAATGTATAACATGTATATATACATGTATCACATATATATATAAGGTATTACATGGGGGGGGGGTTAATATACATATATATACATTCTATACCTATATTATATACACGTACTATACATAGCTTGATATACATGTATATACATATATTATATGCATGTATATACATATATTATATACATGTATATACATATATATATATTTTACATGTATATACATATATATACATGTATATACATAGATTATAGATACATGTATATAAATAGATGATATGCATGTATATACTATTTTATAACATGTATTATAATATATATAAATGTATTATAAATATATATATATATAAATGGAATATACATATAATTACACTATATATATACATGTATATATATATGTATATACATGATATATAATGTATAGACATGTAATATATATATATTTAATGATTATACATGTATATATCTATATATGTATATATATAATATATGTGTATTACATATTAATTATATGTGTATATTACATATAATTATATGTGTCTATACATTATAATTCTATGTGTATATACATATAATTATATGTATAGATAAATATAATTATATATATATATATTATTATATATATCTTTCATATACATATATATATTCATATACATATAGAATATATGGTATCTACAATATATGTATAACAATATATGTATTATACATATATATTTATACCATATATATGTATATTTTTTGTTAACCCCCCATAATAATATATTTAAAAACATATTATATAATATATATATGTATTATACATAATGAATATAAATAGATATATATTATCAGTATACATATATATAAATAGATCGTATCATACATTATATATATATATATATATTCAAGACCATATATCTCTATATATATATATATATGTATATACATAAATATAAATATGTATATACTAAATATAAAATTGTATATATACACACATATATATACATATATTACACATATATACATATATAGAGACACACTAATACATATATATACATAATATGTAGATAATACTATATGTATATACATATATATGTATATATATGTATATCATACATATATATATGTATATATTCGATATGGATAGATACATATACATAGTATATATGTATATATATAACATAACATATATATTTTCTTTTTTATGGATATATGATACATGTAGAAGAGAAGAAGAAGAATGAAGAAGAATGAAAAGAAGAAGAAGAAGAAGAATGAAAAGAAGAAGAATAAGAAGACTGAAAAGAAGAAGAATAAGAAGACTGAAAAGAAGAAGAAGAAGAAGAAGACTGAAAAGAAGAAGAAGAAGAATGAA